>NC_056748.1:589800612-590010612 GCF_019279795.1 Protopterus annectens
GTTTGAGAGTGGAATGGCCACCACTGCCAGTGACGCTATGGGCAATTTCATTCTACCTAGCTTTTGTCCTGTCATATTCCACCATGCAACTGGCCCTTTTGCGGTAGTGTGCTATGGTAGAGTTCCTTCTCCCTACAGCATTCATGTTTGCCACTATTTGATTCCATGACTTTGTCTGGTACCTGTTTTGCACCCTCACTCTTTTTCAAAAAGGCATTTCCCATATGTCTTCAGAGCATCCACAAGGATGTGAATCTCCTCACAACTGAAGTTGGATGTCCTGTGTTTTGTCTCTGCTACTGCCTCATCATGTTGTAGTCTACAATCGCATACTGATTTACAAATGACAGTGTGCTCACTGCCACAAGGCCTTTTTAACAAGATTAGAAAACTTGGAAGTAATACCCAGTACTGTTGTGGATTTACCCCTAAATGACATATTCTACTCCAGGCCAGAAACCACAGATGATGTACATGCAGATCAGTTTAGCTCTAACTTCATCACCTGAATGTATCCTGTTGCCATTCAAATTTCTCCCCTTACTGCCCCACCTGAAATTATCCTAGAGCAAGTCATACCAACACTTTCCAAAGCCGGAAGAGCTTGTTCCATTGGTTCTGACAATATTCAAAGTACTCTGCTTGCAGGTATAAACCCTTCTTATTCTTTTTAACATTGGTTTCTTTACAGGCTTTGTACCTGAAGATAGAGAACAATGATAATAGGGCCATTTTAACATGGTAGATTCATGACAGACCCCACTAATTATAGACCGATTAGTCTTGCTACATTACCTGTAAAATCATTAAATGCATTATTTCTGGATTAATTAACATTGATGTAGGACAGCCCCAAACACATGAGCCTACTCAACTTGGATCTGTTAATGGCAAGTCACTTGTACTCAGACTAGATGATTTCTTTAACAAGGTCATGTAAACCATAGACAGACAGACATCAGACTGCAATGCTACCTAACATTTCCTTGTTGTAGTCTTTGTTACCATTCCTCATGCAGATATGATGGACAGACTTTCCATTCTCAGTTTTAAACACAAAACAAAGCCCCCACACACATCCAGTTGCCCTTTAAAACTGGTGTATGAACAGAACTCACATTATAAAGGTAGTGGGTATCTCTGATCAAAGAGTGATGTGACTAGTGATGGTCCACATGACTCTGCCTTTGAGTCTGTCTTATTTGCTTTTAATTCTTGAAAGTGAAGTGATGCATTTGCTGTCCCTAGCTTGGCAAGTTTGTAGAGCACTATCACTTGTATGCAGTTGGCACCAACCCTCCATTATGCCCATATTCTTTAGAAAGAGCTGGATTAGACAAGTACCTGGTGTGTCAGCAATGAGTTCACAAAAACAAAGCAAAGGGAGGTTTAGTTATGTTCAGTAAAGCTGAACCTCTTCTCTTAATACATTGCTTACATCCATCAAAACAGTCCCTGTTATAAGAAACCTCATTATCTGAATAGACAAACAGTTCTCTCTTGACCACCATATCCCACCTTTGCTTAAGACGGTATCTCATCAAGGCTAAATGATGCCTGTGTCCTTCTGTATTCCTTCTTTGTTAGTTCTGTCACTGAATACAATTCCTAAGCGCATTGTACAGCTTGAAAGGCTTCAAAGATCCCTAGCCAAAAAGTACTAGTGTCTACATTACTTGTAGAAACACAAGAGAATATGAAAATGTTTGCCACATAAATTTTTTTTTTTTTTAACAGGTAAGTTATATTTAAAGCAGCAGATGCCACAATAGTACTTATTTAAACTACTACAATTGCAATGATCTGTGAGGCAATTTGTGCTTGTTAAGGAATTTTAAGTCTATAAGAGATGTTCTGCAAGCTGACATATTTAAATGCTATTCAGAAATGCATCTCACATACATGCACACACACACACACACACACACACACACACACACACACACACACACACACACACACACACACACACACACATGTTTCCCATTCTTCTACATTTTCCACTATTGAAAGATAACTTAACATTGGACTCATGTACTGGTCACTAGGGGAAGGATGCAACCCTTTATAGAGCAAAATATGCTAAGAATTTTAAGAATTTAATTGAAAACTCTGTTTTAAATATGCACCTCGGGCCTAGGTGCCTGAACTCTCTGGTTCCACTCTCCCTACCCCACTTTCACCAACCCCCAAGCTTGAGACTAGCATACTTTCAGTCCATGCTGATTATTTCTAGACCGTTTACTCACCTCAGCCAGCTGGGTCACCCAGTGCAGCAGCTCAGTCCCCTCCCACACCTTCCCAAACCTCTCTTGTACCCCTCCCATCCTCATGAAGATTCTAATACATCCTCGAACTTCCGTGGTGCCATTTTCAAACTAGTTAGCTGCATTCCTCTACACTGGACACTCTTCTGCCCTCTGCATGTGTGCGTGCTGGTAGGAATTTACCTCTCTTATGCCTTTATTAACTGCTGACAAATGTAGCTCCCCAATGTTAATTTGTTTGTGGTTTATGCACTGATGTTTGATTACTGTTATATCCTGTGTATGTCTTGAAGTGTTTGGCGCATAGTTGCCTGTGATACCCTGTGTTTTCTCCCAGCCAACAACTATTATTTGGTCATGAGATGCTAGTTGTGTACTTTATTGCAATGCTTTAAATTGAAATCTGCTACCTGCTTAACTTTGGGTGATGTATAATGTATTGAATAGTTCTATGTAGATCAACTAGTTAGAACAGACATTTTTTACTGTTGGATAACTGCAAACTACAACTGCATTGCACTAGCCTTATTTCTGCCTACAGTACCTCTGTTTCCACCTGATACATCGCTCCATCTGTATCCTGTAACCAGTTCTACCTGAACCAACTGATTGCAGCTATCTCAACTGCTGCTGCTCCTTAGTCGGTTTTCTGTAGCTGGGCTCCCTTCCCCCTCCATCTTTTTTGCTCCTGGTGTTCCTTATCTACTATTTGTTTTTACCCTCTCCACCCTGTCTAACCCTATCCTATTCCCTTATTTCTCCCTGCCCTTGCTCTTTCGTGAACTGTACTGCCACTCCTAGCATTGAGCTATCTCTTAAACGTGCATAAGCCACAGTACATTTCATTATCCTATTTTTACTTTTTTTCATCTTCTTCTCTCGCCTTGTCCTGGTGTTTAGCAATCCCTCACATGCTATAATTCAACCCGAATAAACCTTGTAGTCTCTTCTCACTCACTGCTACTACGGCTGTCTTACTTCTCCCTATGCAACTGGCTTACATTTTGTATTTGTGTTTTTCTTTCTTTTCTTTCAGCCGCACCATAACCTGAATGTGTGCTGGTCTACCCCTCTCCAATCAGACTGAATTTGGTTGCTTTTGGAAGGCACCACATAGAAATCCTGAAGAACTAATAGCAGGCTCCCTAGCAGCATAAAAACAAGAAACAGAGACAGAAACTCCCATTTGAGCAATGTACGTGTAGAGAATATCTTAGCAATCAATGTGGACCTAGCCTTGCTATTATTTAACTGGTGCTTAAACTTGGCCAATATTAAGAAACTGTTTTACTGTCTTTGAACTGATTTCTGAGCCTTGGACTCTACTAAAGCTAGCACACTCACTAAGGACTTCCCGAGAGTGTTCGCTTCCCTGTCCCTCTAATGTAGTGTTAGTATTTCCTCTTACTACCCACTAGATGACAGTATAACACAAGGTTCATCTACTCACCTCACTGGCCCACTCCACATCTACCCTGACACCACTATTTTAGAGTGTAATACCTCACTTTAGCAGTAAAGTGTCTGCCCTGTCAACTGCAAATCAGGCCTAGGTACCTGAACTCTCTTGTTCCGCTCTCCCTAACCCACTTTCACCAACTCCCAAGCTGGAGACTAGCATACCCTCCTGTTAAAGTCCATAATGATTGTTTCTAGAACATCCACTCATCTCAGCCAGCCCGCTCCATTTCGCCCTCACTGTACTTGGGCTCACTCCACTCTCTTACCCTACCCCATTCCCACCTCCCCATCTCCTTATATTTAAACATTAATCCACCACACCCCTTCCTTCCCCACACTCTTATCATCTGCTACTTCTGCTTCATAACCACTCCCCCTATTCACTACTGCCACACTTATCACCCACCAGTGGAAGTAGGACACTTCATTCACTTAGCCACTCCCCTCAACCCACCCTATCCAGTACTCCAAGGCTCTCTTTCCTTAGAATGTTTCATATCAGTAATCACATGTTTCTAACTCTCCCCCTATTTATCCTTTTCACAGTCTCTACCATGTATCATATACAACTGCCTTACCCAACTATATCTCCCACAACCCTTATCAACCTAACTCATAAAAACAATACCTACTCCTTCTACATCTCCCCTTCTGTTTATAACTTCACCTATACTTGCCTTCTTAAACATAAGTTACTGCAGTATACATCCAATCACACTAAATCAAAATTAAAGGCCATCACCCTCTACCACCACCACTCGTTCATTAATATACCAGTATTTATCTTGCTTCTCTCTGGTGACATCCACCCCAACCCCGGCCCCACTTCATCAGCTCCACATCATCCACACACCCTCATCCTCCACCCTCCCCTCTCCCTCTCAACCCCTCCTTACTCTTCTTTCCAGTCCTGCCACTTCCCACCCAAAAAGCATGTCTGTTTACTCTCTAAATGCCCAAACCATTGTCAACAAAACCTCTGAACTATACTCCTGGATTGCCCATAACTCCCCACATATTCTTACTCTATCTGAAACCTGGCTAAAACCTACTATCCCCAATATGTCAATATTACCACATGGATATAACATCTTCCGCTCAGATAGAAACACAAAGAAAGGTGGAGGAGTTGCCATCCTCTATTCTGATCAACTTAACCTCTCACCTCTTACCATCCCTGTTCCAAACTTTCACCCTGCCGAACTACTTATCTTGAACTGCCACCTAAACTCACATAAGAAATTTGCCATAGCCTCCTTATACATCCCACCAGGTAATAATATTTCCACTCTTGAGCACATTCTGTCTTGGTTCTCCCTCAATATAACTTATGAAACCATTATCCTTGGTGTTGTCAATATAGACTGGTCCAAACTCACAACCAACTCCCCACACCTCAGCATCAACCTACATGGTTTCCACCAATTAGTTGCATCACCTGCTTGCATACATAAAACTTCACATACTCACGCAATCCTAGATTGGATCCTCACTAACACCCCCTCTCTCTACCACAACTCCCTTACCTTACCAGATAGCTTGAGTGACTATCTTCCCACCCTTTTCCAAAGACACACACTCCAAGCACCAACATCACACACTTACAGAGACTGTCATAAAATAACGAATTTTAACCCTGAAACTTTCAACTCCTTACTGTCACTCATCGACTGGTCAGTCCTCAGGCAGCTCCCTCTCAATGAAGCTGCATTAAAGTTTAATCAAATATTTCTAAATATTCTCAACTTCCTTGCCCCAACTAGTAGAATCAGAATCAAAGCTAACTTTGCCCCCTGGTTATCTGAAGAGACCCAATCCCTTATGCAAAAAAGACATAATGCCTGGAAAACTTGCATTAAAACAAAAACACCGTCACTGCTCCTAAATTATAGACAACTCAGGAATCTCTCCAAAAAACTAATCAACACAAACAAGAAAACTTTCTACAACTCACCCCAGTTAAACAGAAAGTCTAATCCACAAAAGTTTTGGTCTACTGTAAACAAAATATTACATCCTGGAAACCCTTCCACTCCCTCCCCTTTCCCAAATAACACCCCACTAGAAACTGCCACCCTTCTCAACAACTACTTCATTGATGCTATACAAAAATTAACAGGCACCAACTGCAACCCTGTCCACCCTCCCACCTCTTCAAACCACACAGCACCAACCTTTTCTCACTCAAACCAGTTTCCACTGCCTATATTAAATCACAGAGTCTCAAACTCAAGCCTTGCTCCCCTCCCACACCTTCCTCAAACTTGCCAATGAATCCATAGCCTACCCTATTAGTCTACTAATCAACAGATCCATTCAAGAGAACATAGTCCCTGACATTTGGAAATTCTTTTACACCATCCCTTTGCACGAAGGTGGGCATTCTGCTGACTCACCTAACTAAAGGCCCATAGCCATACTTTCCCCTTTATCAAAAGTATTTGAAAAATGCATCCACACTCATGAATTTTCTTCACCAGGAAAACCTGCTAACTCCCACACAACATGGTTTCAGTCCACACCATAGTACTACCACCACACTGCTCTCCTTTACCCACACAATAGCCTAGGCCAGAGACAATAACCAACCAGTATCCTCCCTTTTCCTTGACCTCTCCATAGGCTTTTATACTGTTTCTCACTGTCTACTTCTTTCAAAACTATCAAACCTCATTCTCTCTGGGGCCTCTCTTGACTGGTTCACAAGTTACCTCTCCAATAGGCAGCAATCAGTCAGATGGCTTACCTCCTATTCCCCCTTCTTACCCATCAAAACTGGGGTCCCCCAAGGCTCCATTCTCAGACCTCTACTTTTCAACGTCTTCAGCAATGACCTACATACTGCATGCAAACAATCTTCCATTATTTAATACGCAGATTATTCCACACTTCTTACCATCTCAAATTCTATCTCTAACCTCAACACACACACCCAAAACTCTTTTCTTTCCATTGAAAAATGGCTCTCAGACAATCAACTCATTTTAAATCCAAAAAAACAAAACTTTTACTATTTCTGCATCGACATCTAGCTCACCATAAATCTTCCTTCACTATCACATCCCTTGATAAGACCACCATTAGACCAGATCCTCACACTAAACTTTTAGGCACCACTATTGATGACGAACTGAAATTTAACCTGCATATTTAACAAACTATTAAAAAACCCCACCAAAAAACAGGACTAGTGCATAGAAACAGAAAATTCCTTACTTCTGACACTAGACTTTCCTTGGCCCAAGCACTCCTCCTTCCCTCCCTTCTCTATACAGCTCCTGTCTTTACTATATTCAAACTACACTTTTATCTAAGTTAGAACAAACCTATCACAATATAGCTCATTTCACTACTAACTTACCACATAACTCACACCACTGCCTTGCTCTCAACACTCTCCAATGTTTAGAATTTCACCAGCAACTCCAATTGACCCAATTCCACATCGTACACTATATCCTTTACAAACTCACATCCTGCCCCTCCCTTGTCACATATTACACTCCCAACTGCTCTCTCCGCACATCCAATCAACAACTCCTTGACATCCATAAACCAAACAAAACACTGTAGCCAAAGCGTGGAATAATCTCCCCTTATGCATAAGTACCATCTCCCATCCCCTGCGCTTTAAAAAAAGGCTAAAACAATGTCTACTTGCCTCTAGGTCTTGTCACTGTCAGGCCCCTACCTAGTCTCTTCCTCATCTTTGTTTACCAATAATCCCCAAACAATTACTCTCTGACTGCCCTACTTTAGTTACTGCTCTCTTTCTTTTTTCTCTCCTCTTCACTCTTCTGAAAACAAGAACCCATGTAAATATGTATATATTGTGTCTCACTCATCTGTCTTCTCTTTCCTTAACTTAACCTACCTTATGACCTTTTCTTCTCATATTGTCTCTAACTTTTCAACTCTCCTACCCCACAATTTGAATTGAAGTACAATACAAAAAAAAAATAAAAAATTGCCTCCATTTACCATGTAAATGTTTCCTAATGTAACTACTTATATTTACTGTGTATGTCAGTCTTACCCTGTAATTGTGATGTTCTTACAATGTTACTTCACAGTTATAGTGTACAATTATAATTTTTGTCTATTTACTGGAACTTGTCTCCTCGGGTATCCAGAAAGTGTTATGATTTAAATGTTCCTCTTTGAATTCATACATGCTGAAATAATAATAATGATAGTAATAATAATAATAATAATAATAATAATAATAACAATAACCCAGCTGTTTATTTTTTTTAATTTAGATCGTGTCTAAAGATTATAGCAAGAATTATGTGACAGTGAGTTCTTCCTTTTGTGCAAAGAGTATACTTATTTTTGTAAAATGCATTGAAAGTATGTTTGTAACTCTCAGATACTTTGATTGCCTAGAAAATAATTAATTTTGTAACAAATTGTGATGATCATTGCAGGTACTCGCTGCAGTTTGTCTTGTCAGCCAATGACCTTTCATGTGCATTTTCTAGATTTTAAATTAATGTAAATTGCAATGCATTCTGTCAGGCTGCACTGAAGGTATCCATGATATTATGATGTCTAATTTTTCACTATTCATTATCAAAGCAATGTGGTGCTGCAAATGCAATATGTATGCTACAGCTATTCAGCTAACAATGCATTCGTGATTTGTTAATGTAATCTCTGTAAACCAAAAAAGCTATGATAGATTTTTCTAGCATTTTGAGTTCACACTAAATGGAATCATCCTTTCTTAAAGACAGTTTAAAAGAAGAGGAAATAATGATCTGTCAATTCTGCACTAAAGGCTTGGACATATTCCATTACTGACTAATTATCATATACATTATTAACATAAATACATTCTGTATGCATCCTCAATTACTGAGATAACAGTTTGAATAGGAAAAAAGCAAATAATCGGTTTCTACTGATACTTTGCAAGTTGTGGACGCTTTGAGATGGGAGTAAAATCAAGAATACAGCAAAAGAAAATGAGCTTATCTATATGTGTCCTATGCTTCCAAAGTTATAAAAAAATCCATGCATAAAATGAAATATTTATACTATAAGATGGCAGAGTTCATATAAAATAGTGAACAAGAACACAGCAACAAACAGTAGCAGAAGTGCATTGTATAGTTCCATGGAACAAAACTTTAAATATTGATAAAGGAGTCTTACAAGAATAAAAATGAATACATATCAGTTAATTACAATGGTGAATCTACAGGTATATCTGAGGTGATCCAAAAAGATAAACTGTAAATAAAATACTTTACCGATAAATGCAAAATACAGAAGATCACCTTTGGAAGTTAAACAAAACATAGCTTTGATGGATGTTTGTTTTGTTGTGGTGAGTTGTTAGCTTAAATATTGTTTTGAGCCTAATTAATTATAAAATGCTTTTAGAAATTATATGTAGTGTTGATTGTATATCTATGATTATGTGCTGCTTTTTGAAGCTATAGTTTAAGGAACTGTATTGTTCTGCATATGACTATGACAACAGGTGGAACTGTGTTTTAGTTTTAGCTAATGAATGTAAGTGACGTGGTTACTCTGATTTATGTATCACATAGGTACAGAATGATGTTTTGTTTTTGAGACATGACAGAGCTATACCTTATTTTACTAATGATGTGGGTATTCCTAGGTGTGAGAATCATAAGAATGACCACCTTAGAATGTCACTTACATATTCAAGCGACTCCGTTGCCATCTGTAATATTATTAAAAAGCACTGGAAGGTCTTATTGTCGGACTCTAAATACAGAGGTGTCCTTGATCATGAACCCCATTTTGTTTTTAGCAATAATTCCTCTTTAAAAAGGTTGCTCTGCTCTAAATCTCTAGTCTATAATACTTCATATGGAGAAACTCTGTAGAGAGGCAGTGGGACACAGCCTTGTGGTAGTTACAATATATGCAGTTACATTAGAACAGATAATAATTTTATACATCCTTTAAATGGATGTATTTTTATTTTTGATTTTTATGCAGATTGCAATACAAAAGATTTGGTTTACTTAGCTGGTTGTGATATCTGTGGTTCCTATTACATTGGAAAGATGAATAGATGTTTCATGGATCGCATAAATGAGCATATTTATGCTATTAGCAAGGGTGACCCTAGAAACGCATTAATGAAACATAACATAGAAGAAGGGACCATGCATACATTTAAATTTATGGTGCTGGAGAAATATCTAATTACTATTAGAGGAGGGGATGTCAAAACTCAGACTGAGTATTTGGAATTAAAATGAATTTTTACATTAGCTGTGAATGGGGAATTAGGTCGAATGATAATGTCCTTTTAAAACCAGCCCTTAAGTTTAGAAGGTTGACACACTGACTTCTGTAACTTATTGGTTGTACTATTTAAATTAGGTGACTTTATAGTTCTATATATTTTAGTTTTATTTAACCAGGGAAGGAGCTGGTTAAAGACCATTTTCAGTTATGACTTCCATTATTAGGCACTAGCCATACTTATCACACTGGGGTTTTATAAAGTAACTATTTAGAAGAATTGAAGTCAATTCTTTTATTCAGGCAGACTGTACTAATAGCAGGGGTAGTTAAAGTGATGATGTCATGCACAAGGCAGAGTTTAAGAAGTGGGCCTGCAACCCCTACATTTGGCTACAAGTCAAGGTGGGAGGCTTATCTTGTGTATGCACCATCTAAGATGCAGCTGTGACACTTGAGTGTGTTGGAAGTAGGTGCTAAACAAAAAATTATCTGCCCAAAGAAGCAGCCCATGGCCAAGATTGCAGAATGTAAAGTAGATACTCTGAAATGGGATGTAACAAATGGAGAGTAGGTTTAGTTACATTCTAATCAAAACTAAGGACCAGTAGTTAGACTAACAGGTAGAATGTATGTGACTGAGCAGCAATGGCTGGTGAAGGCTCCTTCAGATGTGTTACAGTTATTTAGTCAGCTGGATTAAAATGTTTAAAATAAGGAAGTCGAATACTACAGTGCAGGATCAGGTATGAATTCACATTATGAAGTGGGATGTGAGGTGAGGATGTAGAGGGTGCAGAAACTGTGCTGAATCTTTATTATGGCTCATTTAGACACAGCTAAGATTTATTTCAGGTCAAACAATAACAATAAAAATTAATTTCATGAAGGAGTTTAGGTTTATAAAGCCAGCTGGTCACAACATTGCTAGTGGCTTTGTCGTTGGTGATAAAAAACTACACCATGACACTTTGCACGAAGGACACAGGATGGAAGATTTTGCATTCGAATATTTAGCAGCATGAAATTAGCTAAACTTTTCAGTGACCAAAATGTTTTCTGATGCACAGCTTTGAGATGACATGTAAGGCAGGAAAACCTGTAGAAGGATAAAGTCCTGCCCTTGACTCTGATGACCAAAACTCAGTTAGCAGCTAGATCACCAGAGGAATTGGACAAGTGAGGACTGGAGTGAGTAACTTATACCATCTCACCTATCCTAGTACAAGTGGAGAACTATACAACACCATGGACTTTAGAAACAGTAGATGTGGGTCTTGGTGGTTCCAAGCCAGAGATGAGGGGCATACATATGTAAGGAAGAGGATCAGATGCCCCACTGATGATATGGGTGCTCATAACAGCCAGTGGGGTTGGTGGTGCTAAGGCCATAACAAATGTGTCCTCATTGCAGGGACTCCACTGAGGGCCCAAACTACAAATATGCCTGTATGGTAGATCCACAGGCCATCTTTTATTTTCACTAAAAAATAGTCAGGTCAGTGGATTGAATGAGAATGGCTCATGGATAGAAACGTCATGGTTGTTGGGCATAACAGGAAAAAGCATGTATAAAAAATTTGCAACACATAAAATATTTTTCTGAAAGGCAGCTTTTCTTTACAAATGTTTACATTATAGGTTACAGAACATCTGGCAGATTAATAGTAAAGAAATATAGAGTTATCAATTTTAGGTAGCATTGTCACTGGTTGTTTCAATTTGCATGACCATTGTTCTCATAAAAGAATCTGGGTGTAGAAGTAAAGAGTTCCTTTACCTTTTATTTTGCAGCACTTACAGGCATATCCATTGTGGAATGCTCTGGATACTGCAGAATGAGATGCTATACAAAGCACTGACTGAACTAGAATTCACTTCACAATATAAAGAGCAGCTGTGCAAGTAGAGAGCACAAGCGCTCCATGGACAGGGAGACATAAAGACATGTATACATACATGCATACATGTATCAAGCAAAAAATAGTTAGAAACAAATACATGCATAAATTTGCTTGGTAGTTGCTTAGGTTATAGAGCCCTTATAGAATTACTAACTGCATGGTGGTTGAATGGTAGCAGTGTTATTTAATTTTCCTGATTTGATTGTCAGCTGGGCTGTCCCATATGGAGTTTGCATGTTAAATATAGTTAATTATTTTATTTAGTGCTAGCCACACATGGTTTAGCTTTTATGTTGACCAGTTTCTTGTATTGTCGAAAAGATAATAGGTTTCTGTCAGCCTTTAAATAAATTATTTTGACTGTGCAAGAGAACATGGGCCTGTGCTTCCTGATGACTCATTGGCTAAGTTTTTTGCCTCATAGTTCCATGGCCAGAATTAGAGACGGATCAAGCACTAGGTGACCTAGGCAGTCACCTAGATCCTGCACGCTGGCAAGGGTCCCGCTGGCCAGTGAGCTGCCACAACATTTAATTTTTAATTAAAAAAATAATAAATTACAAATCATATCTTCTTTAAGAATGCACGCTGCGTCTTGCATTACTGCGTGTGTTGCATACACATTTAAATATTCATTCTTCATGCAGACAATTTAAACTCACCTATGTAATGTTCCTGCTTCTTATTTTGTCTGAAGCTGACAAGGCAAGCATGAAAAGAACATTCCTTCAGCACAGTAAGGTTAGGGAGGTGTGTGTGTGTGTGTGTGTGTGTGTGTGTGTGTGTGTGTGTGTGTGTGTGTGTCTGTGTCTGTGTGTGTCTCTGTGTGTCTGTGTGTGTGTCTGTGTGTCTGTGTGTGTCTCTGTGTGTCTCTGTGTGTCTCTGTGTGTCTGTGTGTCTGTGTGTGTGTGTGTCTGTGTGTGTGTATAATGCCCTAGCTAGGGATTGCAGGTTAGTTCATGTGCTTAGCCTCAAACTGTGTTCCTTTGTTGCAGGAGACAAGAGCCTGAATCTTTTACATCAATTGTCAGACCGCTCAAAGAACACAAGTTTCACTGCTTTTTCAAGGAATTGCGAGTTTCAAGGAATTGTGAATTTCAGTGCATTTTCAGGGAATTGTGAGTTTCAAGGGAAGAAAGGGTTACTGCTGCTCATGCTAAGTCTGTGTTCAATGTACGACTGTTTTATTAGCAAATGGCCATCACTGTTTGTGCTATAAAATCTGAAAGCAGTGTTAGCAACACAACAGATAGTATAATTGCCTTTGGTACAGAAGGTGGTGGGTTCTCCTCCTACATCATGTAGATAGATGTCTGATACTGTGGTGTACTTTAATGGTGTGTGGGGGTGCTACACTCCTAGTAACTATGAACCTGTTGTCAGTTTGCCATCCATTCACTATTGCAATATTACCAGCTTACTGATTTTTTAATGTAACATAGGCAATTTATTCTTCAAGGGCAGCAGGCACTGAATTTGTAGGTGAAACACTGAAATAGAAAATTGTTTGCCAGCAGAAACATATTCATTGCTTATAGATCTCTCTTTAATGTGGAATTATTCAGATGACTTTTACTGCTGCAGAGATTGCACATATTGACTGATACTGGTGAATTGTAGTTACAAAAGTCTGAGTGGCCTCTTATGATTGAAATGTTCTGAAATTGGTAGTTTTGTCATTATTGTTTCTTATGTTTTGTTTCATTGTTTACTTGAAAAATATACAAAACTACAACATTAAAATACACTCTAACAAGTGGTACTGTATTATTCAAGGAATGTAACTTAATACAACTAAGAAGGTGAATCATCGAACAGATGCATGTATGAATGATCCTAAAAATGTATGCAAGGCCCTATGGTTTGAAAATGGCCCAAAGGTAAACTGAATCCACCACTGGCCAGATGCATTTTTTGAATGTGAGTTTCAATGTTATTCCAAGGAATGTGAGTTTCAAGGGCAGGGAATTTTACTGTTCATGCTAAGTCTGATTTCATTTAAGACTGTATTGTTTTGTTTAGCAAACAGCTAGCATTATTGTAAATAAAAGTTTTAAATTAAATTAAAATATATGTAGTCATTGCAGAAGTAAAGAAGAAAATATTATGCATACCTACAGGTCTGAACAGTGTTTATGATAACTGGGAATATATAGCCAAGTAATAGGACACTGGGATAGTTGTGGAGGAAGGGAAGGTTTTCTGTGTGTATGTGGGGCAGGGGATGTCCCATTCCATTAACCTGTTTAGGGCCCTGTTTGACTATGATCAGGCTCTGGTCTGGTGATCACCTTTGACTTTTCTGTGCAAATATCAAATAACTACTTGGTGCTTGTTATATAACAATTTAACTAATGGGATGTTCTCTGTTGGTGCTTTGACATGTTGCCAAGGTTTGCCAAGATTCCCTTCTCACTACTTAATACTGCATGCATGAGCTGCTATTTTGAAGTGTTGATCAGAGCATCCCAGTGAAAAAGTCCCAGAGATGACATGGTAATTAATGTCTTTGCCTGCTAGCTACAAGAATGAGGTTTATTCTGGGTTTTTGGAAGTTGAATGTGGGGAACTGCACGTTCCCTTATTGTAGAAGGTTTAGATCAAATTATAAGATGAGCAAAATGGCAGATTAAGTAACAGTGCAGAAACATGAATGGATTCAATGTCCAATACTACTACTATATTACTACAGCATGAAAAAAAAGTGTTGCGCTCATTTTTAGTTCCAAGTTGTTAGTTTCATTCTGTAGTGCTAAAATGATGTGTGACTTGGCACAAGATGACTTGGGTTAGGAAAATTAAGAATAAAAGCTTGTGACCAATGGGCAGACCAGGTGCACAGTTTGGCATAGTTACATCTACATCAGTGACAAATTATTACGAGATAACCTGCTGTAGCAATCTTTTCATGTAAAAACACCACTCATCACAACTTCACTCATTAGTGGCCTTTGTTGTAAGTTTGAGTTTTGGCTCATTGACTGATAGGTAGAAAATGCATATTTCAAGAATACGGTCCAGAAAAAAGAAAAATGGCTGACACAACCCAAAATGTTCAAGGCAATAGGCAGGTACACAAAACTGCAGGAAAAGATGAATCTCTTTTCTCATGAGTTTTTCATATCTTGCATTCTTGCATGAATCTACTGCCATGGAAAAGGTGACAGCTGTTTTTCACATTGTATAAGTGGCTAAAGTGGACTTTGGAAGTGGTATAGAAAGATGAACAGGCCATTTTCCTTGACTAACATTTAGTAACATTTGTTTGTGGTCTAAAAGAGGAAGAGACAAAATGATGAGGAGACAGAACTGTAGGGAAAATCATTAGTGAAGCAGAAGGTAAAAGATAGTGATAAAAGAGTTAAAAACAATAGGAAGGGCCAATAGAATATGGAGCTTGATGCAGAGGCTCTAGGAAGGTACTTTGGGTCACAGGATTATTTTACAGTTTCTGGGGATTTGTTCTTGGCAGGTAAACAGATCTGTCAGAGGTGGTAAAGATAGTATAAGTAAATTATATAAAGTGAATATAAGGGCCATTACAGGAAAATGGGAAATGGAATGGGAAAGTCAAATGCAAAATGAATCCTCTAATTTTGATTCTGGGGATCTATGACAAAAGAGCACTGAAGAGTTTGAGATAATAGGGATACATAGCTCACCTTGACTAAAACAAAACACTGGAGAAGTGACTATATTAATATAATAGTTTCCCAGGATGAGGAGGCTTGCAGGAAATACTCTGAGGAGCGTGACAACTATATGGCTGCAACATTTGCAGATCTGGGCAAAATGGGAGAGCCAAAAGGCAAGCTAAAGAAATGGCACAGCTAGGACTTCCTACTGTGTTGCTCTGGGATTAAAGAAATAACCACAAGAAACTCTGCCACTGATAAGGTACATATTAATAATTTATAAGATTTTCAGTGCCTGACAGTTAAAAGGTGTTTAAAGTTGCTGGTGAATGATAAAGAATGTACTTAATAAAAGACAATCAAAAAAGCTACTTATGGGATGCCCATCATATGACATGTTTGCTAATAAAGACAGATCTGCTTTTTGACCAAAAGAGGGGGAAATTGTGTCATCCAACAGAGAGCAACATTAAGACACTTTTGGCTTATAATACACAGAGTTATAAGTTGATATCTCATAACTTTGATGATATTGAGTTAATTACGGGGGAGGTTACCTGATTTCTCAGTCACTGAAGCACCTTGTGGAAGTTATCAGTGGAGAATTTGACACAGGATGCAAGTGATGATGCACTGAGACACAGAACTTGGTTAATAGAGCCAGTCTTTGTTTCCAGTAGAATAAAGGAACATTAAATATAAGGCCTTATGTGCACTAGAATAAATAAAGGAAAAAAAAATAGATTGGAATTGTTAGCATTTGCTGCAGGCATGTTGCAAGAAATCCTTTATATAAAGGAGGTTAAGGAATTGGAAGGTAATTTGCAAACAGTCTTAAGAAAAGATTTTCTGTTGTT
Organism: Protopterus annectens; assembly: GCF_019279795.1. Classification (NCBI taxonomy): domain Eukaryota; kingdom Metazoa; phylum Chordata; order Ceratodontiformes; family Protopteridae; genus Protopterus; species Protopterus annectens. Next base: position 589,816,971 of record NC_056748.1, read on the forward strand.
TTCTTGTATAATAATCTTTAGTAGCAAAAATATATTGCCAAAAGCAAAGCAATACATTTTTCAGATATTAGTTGATATACAGTCAAATAAGATCAACTAAAAACCCTACATAAGAAAAATGTCATGTTTAATAGTTGAAATTGGTCCAACAGAAACAAAAATGTGAGAATATACCATATGGTCTTTCAGTTATGGACACCAAGGAGAACACAGTTGAAAAATACTTGAGGATGTGGTACATTTTGATGGAAGCTTGAACTTGTCAACTGATATTAAATGTAATGACTTGGAAATATAGGAACTGAAGAATCATATAATTTATTGCCAGTTAAGTCATCTAACTGGTTGCACTTGTGTTTAAGTGAAGAGAAATGCTATTGCCATGATACTGCTTTCCACTTTGGTTACACAGCATCTCATGTACACTTTATTTTCAACTTGGACTTGTTACTGGCATGGGTATATTATCTGGGTAGTTTTCTCATTGTGGACATAAGAAAAGAGATGGAAAGAACAGGTTTGCAGTACTTACAATAAGGAGAGCTTGCGCTCCTTTCTATCAGAGGGTAAATTGTGGGTTTGTGAGAAGCATAGAAATTAGATGAATTCTGCTGGACATGAATGGTCTTATTTTGACTGCCTAATGAAAAAGTTGATGTCCTGAAAAGAAAAACAAACATGGTTATTAGATGAGATAATATACAGTCTGTTAAGCCATTTAGCTTTCACTTGTCAAGCTATTGAACAGGTTACTCATGCAGGGAGAATTGATGCTCAGAAGAAGGAAGTTATATGATATCAGTGGTTTTGGAACACAGAAGATGGCAAAGATGTTATGAGAATGTGGAAAGATGTTCAGCAATGAAAAATGTTGTTATGATACAACTTTGCAAGGGGACTGGATCAATGGTCCAAAAAGCTTTTAAACTAAACTTGACATTTAAGGAGTGCACTTGCTTGACACTGTGAATAAATTGACTTAGTCTTTGTTTCACTTTCATTTTCATGGCTTTGAAATGCTAGAATCATGACTAAAATAAATAGGAAAGAAGATACCTTGTTACATGTATGAAGCCGTAGAAACAGGGCACAGTGGCTGATTAAGTGCTTAATTAATATTGTTCAGGGATGGAAATGTTGCCGTGAGAAGGCTGTGTAGCAATAACCACTGAATGAGTAGACTGAAGGATAAAGTATGTGTCCACTGGAATTGAAGCAGGTTCATGGGTAGGAAAAGTCAGTTCTAATATAACTGAGATAGACACAGAAGGATTGGATGGCAAGGATACTACATCATAATTTGACGTAAAAGAGTCACTGATATTGCCCTGGTAAGAGTAACAATCAGACAGAGAGTCAGTTGCAGGATTTGGGGAATTTACACGAGATGGTATTTAGTCACTGAAACCAGTAGTAGTGTGAGAAGAAACAAATGTGTTTTGTTTTCAATAATCTAGAGAACATGGAAAGCATTCAATTTGGATGGAATAGGGAAAGACCTATGGGTAAAAGGCAGACAGTGTAGGGCATAACTGTAGTGGTAGGTAAAACTAAGAATGATACAGACCATGTATAATGCTTAAAAAGGCAACTACTAAATAAGCTAATTTAATATGTAAGCTTGGTAATAAATATGTAGCCATCCTTCTGGCGAGGCATTCATTTGTTCTCTGGGATGCTGAGAGAAGAAATAATCACCCAGATGGTCTAACATTTTGACTGGACAACTAGGAACTAGACCTCATGTGAAAAGGTGTCAAAGGAATGAGTTGTATACAGGTCATTTCATTTATCCTAGACTGGACAACCAAGCAGCCCTTACCAGAACTGTCCGTATCTAGTAAGGATCCAATAAAATTGTCAGTACAGTACTGAATCCTTCACAATTTGTAATCTATAAAGACTATATTCCATATATGGATTGTTATATTGTCTGTAATTACTAAAAGAGTATACTACAGGAACGTATGAAGAGAGAAAATGGAAGTATCAGAGAATGCCACTATTAACGGCAGAATAAGCAAAGTAGTTGTTGCATTTTTCAATAGCGGTGGCAAAGTGGGTGCTAGGAAGATAGAGGTTTGCATGTGGTATCATCACTAAATTACATTGGTATTTTTTTTTTAAACCACAAATTATGTTAGCTTAGAGAGAATAAGTCACAAATAAGCTACACGCAGGTACTACAAGTAAAAAGGAACATTACATTTTTGTCAGTGGATGTTTTTCTATGTCAATAAGTATTGGTCAGTAAACAAGGAAATCCCTTAACAATGACTATTGCTGTTTCACTACTTTTTGTGGATTTGGAATTTTGATATTTATAGTCTGTTTTGTGTAGATATCTTGAGTTTCTTTGAAAGAACAAGGCGTTTTGTGTTGCTTAGCTTGATTTCTAAAAGGCAATGGGAATGCAGTCATACATGTTTTAGTAAAAGAGTGGCAGAAATAGGGATAAGGGTCACTTTTCTCCTTCTGCTGTGTCTGCCGTTTTTCCACAGCTTTAAGTAATGTGGTATATGTGTAAACTAGAGGGGAGATTGCTCTGCAAAAAGAAAAATTAAAAAATGTAGATTTCATTTTGATGTTGCTGATTACTGACATTGATCTAAGTAGACAGAGTGTACTAACAGGGGTTCTTTTGTTCAATATGACCACAGCTGTCAAGAGGTAGACAGTGAACACAATGAAAGGAAATTAATGCAAGGTAGATATTAGGCAGTTCAGGGTGTCTGGATGTACTGCTGCATGAAACCCAGGCATGTATGAATGGACGTGTATCTACTTTAAGGAGGAATGGAAACCATGGCCACATGACATAGATAACATAAAGGTGAAATACATGTGTGTGTGTGTGTGTGTGTGTGTGTGTGTGTGTGTGTGTGTTTGTATTGTGGACAGGATATGGAATAATAATTGTGTAATCAGTGTTGTTGGTGTTATAAGAAGCTAATAGATGAGGAAGGATTGGGCAACTAGTAGTCAAATGTTTTATTAAATTTCTAATGTGTTAAGTATGATGTTGAAGTCAAATATGCTTATGTTGTGATAGAATAAGTTAGCTCAATGGGGTGGCATAGTGGTGCAGTGAATAGCTTTGTTGCCTCTCAACAAGAGATTCTCTGGTTCAATTCTCAGCTGGGTTTCCTTCATTGCAGAGTCTGGACATCCTCCCTGTGTTCTTGTGGCTTTTCTTCGGGTGCTCTAGTTTCCTCCCACATTCCAAAGACATGCAGTAGGTGGATTGGACACTGTAAGTTGGCCATAGTTTTGAGTGTGTGTATGTGCAAGTGTCTGGTATGGAAGAACAACCACAGCAGGTCTAGCCATTCAGTGGTGCAGACCTTTGCTCTAGATGGTTGTCACAGTTGAAGTTGCACCCCAACCCCATACAAAAATGGTAAAAGTAATAGTGGATGGATGGATGGGTGTAGTCAAAACAAACGTATGATGTACAGGTTATGATTTTCAATTTGTCCTGGAAAAATGCCACCAAATTCTAAATTTGACTGTCTTGAGTATTTGAAAATACAGGATTTTCATGGAATTTATCATTTTAGGCCAGATCACTCATTCACCAAACTTTGTATTTTTTGTATTTGCTGCTTATAATACTGTCAGTTCTTACAAAAAAGTATAATAGATTCACAATAATGACCAGATCTTACTTTTAAAAAGCAAGGGAATAATTCCTGGATTTCTTCTCATGAGAAAGGAAGTTATATTAAGAACTATATATCAGTGATAATCTTGTCAGAGCTTAATTGAATGGTTTGTCTTTACTAAAGAAACAAAGGAAGTAATTCCCTGTGTTCAGGCAGACCTCATCTGCAGCATTGGTGGTCAAAATGTTGCTGCTGCTCACACAAGTATGGTAAAGAAAGGGGCCGCGCATACAGCAGCAACAGTTTGCTGAGACTTTTAGTCACCCCCCCAGCAACACTATTTAAATGCATAGGTTCATAGATAAGTACTGCGTAATCAGTCTACAGACCATTACAAGCAGATAAATCACATTCAAAATTGGATGGTCAGCAGAAGATAGACTCAAGGTAAATTTCAGGTTGCCCATCCAATTATCTAGGTGTACTTTGAAAGCTGCAAGGGTGCTACTGTGCTTGATATGTAGTGGGTGATTTTTCTTGAGCTGTATGTTAGAAAGAGGTATATAAACAAGAGGATACACAAGCACATGTGGAAAGTAAATGAATGCTACATAGGGCAGTTAGACAGCAGAGTAATTTGGATGTAATTTGTTGTTTAACTAATAGCTGTTGGGATATAGTAGTTTTCAGACAGTTTGCATGGATGGATAGATTGACATAAGTCCAACTGTAAGGTGGGGGAAAACATGGCCCCTTGCTGCAGGACTCACAAAGGTGAAATGTCCATAAGTGCTACATTTCCAAGCATTAAGAAACTATTTACAAAATAAAATTTATTTTTACACTGTCATTTTGTAATATTTTAAATGTTTGGCATTGTCATGCCAGGGTCTCTGCAAGAGTCAACTTCCACTTGTTTTGGACTATTAATTTGTGTGAGCTTTTTTAGGTCTCCTCCTCTTTAAGAAATATAAACTGCCATTCCTCATTCTTTTTTTGTTTACTGTGATGTGTCGTTTTGTAGCCAGTAACCCCATAAATCATTTTATGACTAAAATAATTTTCTGTATCAAAAAAATAGCTATGCTTATTTCACAAAGTAACCATCAAAATATTATAAATTGCTAAAGATGTGAGGGGGTCTTAAAATATCAACTTGAGTCTTGTCACACATTTAGCTTGTGCAACTTTTGTCCCTGAAATTTGAAGAAACTTGCTTCCCTCTAGCTTCTTTGAATGTCTTTAATCCATTCAGCCAAACAACCAAACAGGAAGCCCAGTACACTGCTTATCTGTGAAGTACAAAGAAGAGTATTCTTGTTGACATCACCACGGTAACCAGGAACTAGGTATGTGTGGAAGGTTCTTAAGTTGGAGTAACTGAATGACAAAGCTAGGCCCATTTCAATATTCAGACTGATATCATCTAATATATGTCATGGGATAATGCCATAGCATGCATTAATAAGTCAGAAAATATAGAAAACAGTTGAAATGAAGCATTAAAAACATTTAAAAATCCAGTGTCATTACATTGACTCAATCATTTCCTACAATATAAAACATGATTTGAAACCATCTTTCTAGTAACATTTTATAGAACCAACATCAAGTAAACCTATGTCCATCCAAAATGCTTTAACAGATGAAATATATCAAATAAAAAGGGATGCCATTATAAATGCTTACTTAAAATAGAGGAATGGTGTTATCCACAATAGTTGCATTAGGAATCAGATAATATTTCCAATATAATTTAACTTGTATCTTCTCAAAGGGAATCATTTAAGAATTGGACAAATACAGCCCAGTCATAATAAATCACATTTTCTGTCTGTGTATCTCCTAGATAATGTATCATGCTAGCATAGTTGTTTGTAAACTTTTTACTATCCCTCTGAATATAACATAGCATCAGGATAAATTTAAACATGTTTATGCACAACACTTGTTGCCTTATGACAACTAATGTCACCGAGGTGTTGACTATTTCTTAATCTCAGTTGTTTTCGTTGTATAAAATGTTCTATGTGTGCAAACTGCTATATTAATTACACCCTCAGTACCATGTGTAAAAATGATGGGAAGTATATGTTGCATTAGTAATTGCTATTGAAATTATGGACATTTTCTTAATTACACAACAGTCTGTGCAGTCATTGCAAGCTGTTCTGCCAATCAAACTAGATAAGCATTAATGTATTCTTTGTACTCCAGTAAGCATTTTCTTGTTTCCACTACACATTTCACACATATTTTAGATCTCTTAAATGTGTATTTAAGTACTGCACTAAAATACTTGCTGAAATGGGGTCCCCTAAGACAATTTGGCAATATTTATCCACAACCTGTCTTGTTTTGAAAACGTTACTGCTATAAGTCAAGACAAATCTTAAGTCAGTATTTGATTGTTTTAACTAGGCCTGAGCTCTGTACTGTACCAAATGTTCCCCAGGCATCTTATTAGTTGTAGTGACAGATTTGTGCAGGAGATGGAATTTAGCCCTTATGGCTACATGGGTGGTCTTAAATTATTGCTATGAGTGTGCAATCTGTTGTAGTCCATCTCCATACTATATCAGTAAATCAGTTACAGTGGTTGTTCCAGTCGGACTACTGTCAGTCAGTTATATGCCTTCAGCAAAAGTGTGTGGGATTATTTTATCAAAGGTAGTCACAGAAAGAGATGACCTAGCTGAGGGTATTGTGTGATAGCTGATACATTTGTTCCCACAGTAAAGGTTTTAGTCTGACAGATATTGCTGTTAAGCATAATTTCAAGTGGAAAATTAAGTTGCTTTAAGTGCTAATATGATGTAATATTATAGGCTTACAAAAGTATTGACCAGATTTATATAATTAACATATAGCCAATACATTTACAGTATTAACACTTACATAACTAAATTGTCATTTACAGTAATAAATCCTGCACATTTGGTTTGAATGCAGACTGATGTTAAAAATTTCAGGTTTGCAAATCAGATTACATAAGATAATGACTGAATGTTTTATATATTGCCCCACTCCAGCTTGTATGTATTGACTAAGCATGGACGGAGATGATATAGAAGGATACTGCTTATAAACACTTCAGAGAGAACACATACGTTTATATATTTCTCTATGAAGGCAAGGCTTCAAAACATAAATTCATGCACACATTTTTTGATAATGGTTTTGTTAAAAAGCCCATATGTATATATTCTTAAATTCTTAAATGCACTTGTGCTCATCCCTTAAAATGGTGGCTTGTGTGCTGGACGTTAGGGCTTTAATGCATGACATGACTCTTAAATACTTATAGCAGGCCTGATTCTATGGAATTTGCCTCACAGAGAAGACTTGTTCCTGAAAATTGAAAAAAAAAAAAAGGCAGCATGTCATAAAAGTGAGGAGGCCATACCACAATATTATAATACTTATTAATAACAGTACTGCAAAGAAGATCTAGATATATTTTGCTCACTTTGCAGTGTGACTTTTAAAACTGCAGTCATCTAAAACATAACACTTTTACTGTCTTAGTTTAAACCCTTAGGAAACTTCTTCAATTCATTGTCAGCTACACGGACATCTTTCCCATTTAGGTACCACTTTACCACAGATGGGAGTTCATACAAGGGTTCCTGTTACGTGACTGAAGTTTTGAAACTTCGAACACGACAATATCGAACTTGTCTGTTTGAAGTTTCAAAACTCTGAACAAGGTAAAAAAAAAAAAAAAAAAAAGATGCAACAGTAAACTAACTTTTGCAAGCCCCCCTGCACCACCCACACCCCCCGCTCTTTAAATATAGTAACTCCGAGATAACACTACAGTGCAGTAAAGGGAAATATTTCCTTTCCGTACTATAGTGTGGTCTCGGAGTTGGTATATTTAAAGAGCGGGGGTGTGGGGGGTGCAGGGGGGGCTTGCTCCTCTGCTTGCAACAGTTAGCTTACTGTTGCATCTTTTATTTTATTTTTTTATGTATTCGAACTTCAGCAAGTTTGACTATATGTTTTCGACCATATTGGGTTCAAACTTGTTGAAGTTTGATAATATAATAGGAACCCGTTTATACAAAGCTTATAGTAATTTACAATTCCCTTCATAAACTTTTCCAACTTATCCCTCACTGCAAGAATCAATTTCTTGAACTACCTGGTACTTTTTTCTGCACCTTTGAGCTGAGAATTTACCTTTGAGGACCAGCAAACTCTAGTCCACCAGGTTGCAGAAATGCATTTATGTTTAAGCATGTATTTTAAAGAGATGAATCCTTAATGAAACAGTCCATATTTGTTTTGTACTCACAGAACATGAGTAACTCCTGTGCTTGATGTGTATCGTTACATTAGCAGGAGGTGCCATTCCCTGGGCAAGAAAGAGGCTGAATCATGAGGTACTGAAGCACTGTTACCAGTTACCAGAACTGAGCCAGCAGAGCATGCAAAATTAAATGGCACTACAGAGGTAAGCTCCAACCATGAGCTAACCTTTTCTCGGTTTGTACCCTTGGCACTCACTATGCAGTTTTCTTTTCCTTTGTTTGCTTTGTTTTCCACTGTTCCCAACTTCACAAAGGAAGTTGGTATCACTGAATTTATTACACTATATTGTATCATAAAGCACAAATACTTGCAATAAGTTAGCATTACAAAAAAACAGCCAGGATTTTTTTTTTCACTTATTGGTGCTTATTATTAGCAATGCATATACAGCAGTCTATGCTGATCACAGAACTTCTTTCTTTCTTTAATTGTACTGTCTTTAGCTATGCAAACCAGGGAAGAAGGACAGAGATGTATTTGGAACGCCAGCCAAAAGATGAAGTAAAATAACTGCACACTGCTCAAAGGAGTAGTTATTTTCATGCCAGTTGAGGCAGTAAACCTGAGATTGCTACCCTAACATGTACTCCAATACTGTAAAAATGCAGATGTGGAACACTTCTGGTCGAGCTGTCTTTGTTCTTGAACCAAGCACTATGTTATCAGTGTGGTAACCTCACTTTCTGAACAGATGTATTAAACTACAGTGTGCCTCTTCTATTGAATTCACCCTATGCCTTTACATTGCAGTTGTGCACTACCAAAATCTGTCTTCTGTCTGAGTATCAGCTTGCACCTTACATATTATACTTGCATGTTGTCACACTTAAAATATATATGTTATCCCCCTGTTATGGTTGCTGGCTAAATATACTCGTTGTCGTATGGGTTGTGGTTTGGTACACTTGTGCTACTTTCTTACTTTACACTTGCACTTGCATAGTACCATTTTTTGTGTATGCACTGTGCTTTCTGAAGTCACTTATTTATTATTTACTTATGTACTGAGACCTCATTACCAGGAAAGTCTGAATGGGTAGGAGTCAATTTTTAGTGGAGGCCTGGGGAGAAAAGCTCCAAAATATTACAAAACATTTTAAGAATAATAATTTTACAGACTTTAAAAATAAGACAAAGAAAAAACAAATACAAGTTAAATAATTATTCCAAATTAGACATAATGGGTCAGCTTCAATAAAGCCTAGAATTATCACATTTTTTGTGCTTTCTAGTCATTCAGAAAAATTACACTATGTGTACTTGCAGTGTACACTTTGTGGTAACCTTTATGAATCCCTGTCAATATTTAATACTGTAAGAATATCAGTAGGAAAACTAAAATTAGGAGGAAGAAGGTGTGAATTATGTCTGTATTGTCTGTTCACCTACACTTAGTGTAGGTGTTATTGAATCCCAGGGAATATGAAAATATTGATTAAGAATGGATAGATAAATCAGTAACTCCTGTGCTTGATCTGTATCATTACATAAGCAGGAGGTGCCATTCCCTGGGCAAGAAAGAGGGTGAGTCATGAGGTACTGAAGCACTGTTACCAGTTACCAGAAGGAGAATTGCAAATATGGTGGCCGAACGATAGACACATGAACTGTAATGCTCCTGCTACTAAAATTATAATCTGACCCTTAGCTCATCCATCATCAAAATAAATAGATCAAAATACAAGAGGCTAAGAAAATAAAGTTAGTGAACTGTATCAGCATCGATATTTTCTGCAAAAATGACTTACTTCATATAAAAAATATACTTACATGTACCCAGAAGCCTGAGCCACATGGTACCTGCATAATACAGTCATTGGGGTCTATTAAAAAAAAAAAAAAAAAAAGGAAACAAGAGAGGGGAAGAAATTTGATCTAGTAACTCAGCTTAAGTACTAAATTGTTGCAAATAGCTTTACCAGAAAAGGACAATTCTTTGAAAAGGCAAACAACTAACAAACTACAACAGGACTCCATAAAAATCTCCCTGTGATCCAAACAGAAACAAGCTTGCTCTATTGATGACCTCAAAACAGCTCTACAAACTGAAATCCAAAATGTTTCCCAAATACTTGCCTCATTTGGAAATAATCTAGATCAGATTATGGAACGACGAGCAAAATGAAACCAGAATACTGGACAATGAAAAGAAAATTGGAGAAATTAATCAAAATCTTCAGGCAAATGCTACAAGCATGAAAGAAATGCAATAAAAATTCTTGATCTTGAAGCAAGAAGCTGCAGGAACAACATTATACTTTGTGGAGTCCAGGAGAATATTGAACATACACAAATCCCCACAGTCATCAAATAAATCTTGCATACACTACTGGAAGGCAATGACCAAATAAAAGACATAATTATAGAAAGAGCACCTCGTTCCCTCAGAAGATCCCAAACATCTGAAACCCCAAGACAAATATATGCAAGGCTGTTAAATGCTGCACATGATCAAATTATTTTAGCAGCTTTCAACTTGAAAAGAAATATTACCTGGAGAGGACATAAGATCACCATATTACAAGACCTTCCAGCAGCAATTAAACAACTGCGACAAAACCTTTCAATGTACTGTGCATACCACATTGTAAAAAAATATGCTTCAAGATGAAATGCCCTGCTATACTCATTTTCAACACAATGGAGCCAAATTCCAAATTGAGACCCCAGAAGAAGGCAAAGCCATGTTTCTCCATCTTTTTAATGAAAATCCTCACAAATAAAGAGCTACAAGAACTTCATTGGAACATCGCTCAAAGCCAGTGGTTATGGTGTGGGAGGTGTCTTCGGACCCGGGTGCTTCCTCACATCGGAGCCATGGTGCCTTTGATGCCATGAGGAGGGTTTTGTCCCCCCAGACAGCCATCAATTTAAAGGTGAAAATGCCTTTTTTAACTTCAGTTAATGAGCAAATGCTAAAATGTTAAAAATTGTCCTCTATTACCTGCCATTGCAACATTCTAATGTCCCAGAAGATTTAACTCATCAGACGCGACGTAATGTGTTATAATTCTGCCCTTTCCTGCTTCTATCCCAACACTGCAACTGCCTGACTATAAGGAAGCAGCTGCAAATTACATCCAATACTTCTACATTCATAAACGAACCATTGCAAGCCCTAAAGTTTTAACAGTCTGCAGACTGAAGCAATAGAGGTAAGGCATACCTCTCCTCCTCAACCAAACTGTCTAGAACCACAGTAATGAAAGATCCATAGCCAAAGGTCATTGCATTAGAATACGAACGAGCTATACTCCAATCCAAAACAACTTAGTCAAAAAGCTCTAAGACATCCTAAACTACAGAAACCATACTACATTATATATGAGAGATGGAAAGCTGACAGTATAAATAAACATATCTGGTTAAAAAGTGTGGTATAGCTGGCACTATCATAGCAAAGAACACACTGGTTCACAAGATTTGAATTATCCACTATGACAGTACTGGGTTTATTAATGGTACATTTTTAGATATTGTACAGAACTATAACAGTGAACCTTCTAGGTTCAACAATGAGATCACTGTTAGGCATAACGTGATTTTCAAACAACAAAAAAGAAGACCGAACAGGTATAAAAACGCTCACTTTAATAAATACCAAACAAAGCTTTTGGGAATCTCCCTTCTTCAGTGTTAAAGTTGAACAAGTTAAAACATTATCTTATAAATGATATGCCAATAACCCACATGACACAGCCATCCAACCATCCAATGTGAGAATAAAAATCATTAAGAGCGTAAGCTTTTCTAAAAGACACAATACTTATAAAATATAAAATATATATTCATCCTATCCAACAAACTAAACACATTTCTAATAATATATATATATATATATATATATATATATATATATATATATATATATATATATATATATATATAGCTCCTGCTGGGGCAGGCTATTCAGTCATTTGTAGAACCGTTGGTGCTGACACTCACTTTGGAAATATCGGCACCGACAACTCTGATGTCCTCTGCTCTGGTGGCGTAATCTGGGAGCCGACACTCTCCTGTCGGTTCCTAGGAGGGGAGTCGAACCGATGCATCGATTCCGACTCTCCCCCCTTGGGGCTTCGGCGCAGATGAGTTTGGCTCCTACCTCTGGCTTGGAGCCAGTGGTTATGGTGTGGGAGGTGTCTTCGGACCCGGGTGCTTCCTCACATTGGAGCCATGGTGCCTTTGATGCCATGAGGAGGGTTTTGTCCCCCCAGACAGCCACAACCTCTGATATGGCCAGCTTCTCCTGGAAAGTGCCGGAATCTTCTCTGTCACTGCAGACCTACTGTAAGCATAGGGACCTGGAGCCTCAGGATGTCCCTTTGGGGGAACCCTGCTCTTCTGAGACATCCCCAGAAGTTCCCAGTGAGGAGGTCCCTTAGAAGAGGTTATGTAAGAGGAGACATTTGGATTCCCCTCAGGAATCCATCACATCTGACACTGATTTGGAGGAATCGGAAGGGTCCCCAAAGTCCCCCTCTGAAGATATCTCCTTTGGGGATATCCTTGATATCCTTAAGCAGAGGGGTGAATGGCAGCCCCTGAACCCTACTCTGGACAAATCGGTGCTCCTGAAGGCTTTCAGGTCTTGACCCTCCACCTCTTGGGTGTCCCCGCCACCCTTCAATGAGTTGATGGATCTTTTCTCTTGAAGTGTGTGGGAGTCACCGGATTCTATGGAGCCTATTCTTAGAAAGCCCAACAAATACATTTCAGCTCCTCACGATAAGTCTTTCTTATCCAAACCCATACCTGTTGATGCCATGGTGGTGGTGGCAGCCACAAAGAAAGAGATGTCAGAGACCTCTACATCTGCCCATCTTCCTAATAGGGAATCTAGGATCATGGACAGATATGGTACGTGCATGTTTAGTTCTACGACCTTTGCCCTATGGTCATTGAACTACCTAACCCATTTCACAAGGCTTCAAAGAGATCTTCTGAAAGAGCTTGGAGATACTCTCCAGGGTGCTGTAGCCGATTTAGTGGCAAACAAAGTGACGTCTCAGCTTGCTACCCTCAATTCTATTGTAAACTCTTCCATGTGCCTCATATCTTACACAGCTGATGGGACGAGTAGGGCAGCGGGTACAAGAATTGCTCTGCAGTGACATTCCTGGATGCGCTTATGTTCTTTTGCGGAACCTTTTAAGTCGCCATTTGTGAATGCCCATTTTGATGGTTCTTCTTTGTTTGGACCAAAAGTGAGAGACCCTCACCAGATGTGAGCGAGACGGAAAGACTCTATTTGCCGTAGGAGTCCATTTTTCTACCCCTACTAGACCTTATCCTAAAGGTAAACGGGGAGGGAAAATGTGGTTCTGTAAAACCCAAGGAGCCTTTCTGACCTCACGAGGTGAAGCCTCCTCCAGGGGCAGAGGAGGGGGCAATGGTGGAAGACGACACCCACATGGCAGAGGGGGTCCACAGAACCAGGGTGACAGGGATCAGTTCCTTGGGAAGCTCTATCAACACTCCTGAAAAGATGCCTGACTGTCGTGCTCTGGAGACAGTCAGAGGATGTTTGTCTCTGTACCTAGGTGCATGGGTAAAAATTTCAGAAGACCGATGGGTACAAAACCTTATATCCAGAGGATATTTCATCCCCTTTCATTCACAACCCAGGCCAACAAAAGGAATCCCAGACATTCCTCCCAGTCTATTTGATGCGGCATCAATATAGGTACAAAAAATATTACAAAAAAAGAGTCATCCAACCAGTCCCAGCAGACCAGCAAGGATCCGGAACTTACTCAAAATTATTTTTGGTATCAAAGAAGACAGGGGACTTGAGACCAATTTTGGACCTCAGCAGACTCAACAAATATATAGTGAAGATGAAGTTCCAGATGGTCACGCTTCCGTCCATACTCCCGTTTTTAGGGAAGGACAATTGGATGTGCTCTATAGATCTCCAGGATGCGTACTACCATATCAAAATGGCCAGGCCATCTAGGGATTATCTGCACTTCAGGCTGGGAGCCAGTCACTTCCAGTTTCAGGCCCTGCCCTTTGGTCTCACGACAGCCCTCAGAGTGTTCACCAAATGTATGGCAGTGGTCATGGCTCACTTAAGACATTTAGGAATCTGGGTGTTTCCATATTTTGATGACTGGCTCCTCACTGCACCCACCAGGCATCAGCTTATTTGGGCAAGGGACACTTCCTTAGATCTATGTTTCCAACTGGGCATTATGATAAATTCAGAAAAGTCTGCTTTATTGCCGTCGCAGCATGCAGTGTTTATAGGATCAGACTTAGACACAGTCAGCATTTCCCTAAAGTTTCCTTCAGAAAAAGTGCTTACTCTATGGCAACAGATTGTGGATCTCCTGTTAAAACACAAAGCACCAGCATCACAGATTCTCAAGTTGCTCAGCACTATAGCAGCAGCAGCTATTATTGCAATACCCCTGGCGAGGACGATCTTTGGTGGTGGCTAACGTCCGAGACAGTGGCTATGGTGCGTCCCTTTGTCCTCCTAGCTCCAGTTGTAACTGTGACCACGGATGCCTCCCTGATCGGGCGGGGGTGCATTATCAAGGACGGACAGCCCAAGGTACATGGCAGGTTCATGAGGCTCATTTGAACATCAACGTCCTAGAGATGAGAGTGGTTCTCTTAGCATTGCAGTCCTTCCAAGACACTCTTCCTCTGGGCATGATTGCAATCCAGTCAGACAACATGTCCGTAGTCTGGTATATAAACAAACAAGGTGAAACCAGATCTTATCCCCTATGTTGAAAGGCTTTAAGATTATGGAAATGGGCAGAGTCCACCCAGCACTTTCTGATAGCAACACACATCCCAGGGAAATCCAACATGATAGCAGACAAACTCAGCAGAGTTATTCTGTTGCCTCATGAGTGGTCTCTCAAGAAAAAAGTAGCGGAAATGATTTTCCACAGATGGGGCCAGCCTTGCTGCAACCTTTTTGTAACCCCCACAAACACCAAGTGCAGCAACTACTTTGCCCTGATCCCTCAAGAGGGACAACCCCCGAGGGACGCACTCGTTCACGATTGGCCTCCGGGACTCCTTTATGCTTTCCCTCCATTTCCCCTGATTCCCAAAGTTTTACAGAAAGCCAGTTTTCTGGGAAGAACACTTATCTTAATAGCCCCATATTGGCCTCATCAAATGTGGTTCCCCTTTCTGAAGCCTCATCTACTGGAAGAGCCTTGGATCCTGGACCCATTGCCGTATATGTTGGCCAACTCTTCAGGAGCTCTTCACCCTTTTCTTCAGTCCATCTAACTGACAGCTTGGCTGCTCCAATTCTCAGAATAGCCAGGTTCCAAAATTTATCAGAAGAGGCTCAACATATTCTTTTGTCTTAACATAAGTCTTCAACCAGGAAACTATCTCAGTAAGTGGAAAAGGTTTTCCATCTGGGCTCAGCAGAATAACATCGACCCCTTTCTGGCTTCCATTTCGGATGTCTTGGAATTTCTGACAAAACTGTTCAATAAAGGAGCTTCAGCAGCAACCATCCGAGTACAACTGGTTGCTATATCTGATTTTCATATAGGTGAATCCGGAAATGGTATTTATGTCTAACAAGTTGGCTAAGGCTTTTTTGAAGGGTACGATGCACTTAAAACCACCGATCATATCTCCTACTGCTCCATGGAATTTGAACTTAGTCCTATCCAAGAGTATTCTCCCACCCTTTGAAACTGCTTCTTCTTGTGAGCTGAAATATCTTTCTTGGAAGACCATTTTCTTGGTGGCCATTACATCAGCACACAGAATTTTGGAGTTACAAGCCCTTTCTATTAAGCAGCCGTACCTGATATTTCACAAAGATAGGGTTTCCCTCCGAACTGATCCATCATTCTTACCAAAATTTTGTTCTGAATTCACACTTAATCAGATTATTGAATTAGATGTTTTCATTCCCAATCACTCAAATCAGTTGGAATATATGCCACAAATAAGTCACAAACTTGACGTCCATAGACAACTTCATTTCTATTTGGACGGGACAAAAGACCATAGAAGGGCTGATCAACGGTTTGTCTCCTTCTCGGATTCTAGAAGAGGTGTACCAATATCCAAATCTAACTTGTATAAATGGCTTTCTGATTGTATAGCCTTTATTTACCATGAAGCAGACATTTCGTTGCATGACAAAGTCAAAGCTCATTCTACCAGAGCTGTTTCTACTTCCCTAGCCTTTTTGTCCAGGCTCCCCATTGATTCTTTGTGCAGCTGCCACCTGGTCAAAGCCACATGCCTTTATATCTCACTACAAGGTAGACAAGGCCTCGAGGGACAGCGCTTCATTTGAGTCTGCTGTCTTTAGACATTTACTCCCGTGAGCCACCCAAGATTGTGGTGCTGGGGGCGCTACCCATCAGTAAGAATGAAGGCGAGATTGAGCAACTTCACATAAAGAAGTTATGTACTTACCATAATGTTCCATGTGAGTTGTTTTTCTCGCCTTCATTATTATGAACCCCCCACCTACCCCCATCCAATGTCTGGAAGTTCGAGAGGTTCTACATTGCTTTTGGTTCTCCTGAGGAGTTTCCTCTCGCTAGTTTTCTATATGATTTCCTTGAAATATGGGGTAGGTTTAACACTAGTTGGAAGCAAACAAGATCTGGGGAAGGTAGAGGTGCATTGTGGGATAGGGCTTCGGCCTTGCGCTGTTAGAGGCCTCAAGCTTTGCAATTTGACCAACTCTGAGCCGCGGATCTGCTCTGGACCCATCAATAATAATGAAGGTGAGAAGAACAACTCACACGGAACGTTATAGTAAGTACATAACTTCTTTTTTTAATTTGCTTCTAACACTAACTGCCAGTATAATTCTCGGTACTCTAAATGTGTCTCCCAGGGTCCACCCCTAGGATCAATTGGCAGTATTTCAATCACAGAAAATTGGATCTCTGTTCCTATACAATCTAATGTGTGGTTTTATAAAACATTATTTATATTCATGTTTTTTATATCATACCTGTGTTCATACATTCTAGATTTTAGTTTCCTTTCAGTTTTGACTATATAAAATGCCTCACATTTACCACACAAAGCCAAATAAATGAGACCATTGGTGTTACAGTTGGCAAAACCTAAGGTTTTAATAAATCTATTCCTGGATTTCAAATAGCGTGTGTCCCCATTTTTAACATAGAGGCATTGTGCACAACTTCCACATTTGTGTGTTCTCCTTTTACCAGGGTTGTAGTTACTAGCCTTACTAGTCTCATTTTTCAAGACATTCTTAATAGTACACCCCTTTCTGTAAACGCATTTAAAAGGCTTATATTACCAGAGCACTATTGTACATATTCTCGGTCTTAGCATCAGTTGAATTAATGTTGTTCAGATCCATAGAATGGTTACCAAAAATAGGGGCAAACTTAGTTTTCCTAGCTGCAAAAACTTCTTCATACACTTCTGCAAGTAGTTGTTCTGGTTAACCCCTAGCTCTGAACAACTCAGGATGATATTTACTTTCACTTAAAAAGTCATTGTCATCAGATGTCATTCTACTGATGTGCACAAACTGGCTTTTTACCACACCCTTCTTCTGGTAATGTGGGTGTGCACTAGTGTAGTACAGGTATGCATTTGAAAAGGTAATTTTTCTATACACCTTGGTCTTAAAACCCCCATTGATTTTGTTAATACAAATGTCTAGATATCTCATTTCATCTTAATCCACTATATAATTAAACCTTAAAAACTCAGTGGTGTCTGATAAATATCAAAAATTCTAAAAACTTGTTCACAGGCTCTTTCCAAAACAAATAAATATCATCCAAAAAATGACCATAAAAGCTCCAACAATTGTTAAAACCACAGTTAAAAATTAATTTCTTTTACCAATAAGACAATATTAGCGTAAGTGAGGGCACAGTGGGCTTGCATATCCACACCTCTTAATTGCTTAAAATATTCGCCCTCAAAAAATATAAAATTGTTTTTTAAAATCACATCCATTAGTATTAAACACACACGACAGTCATTGTAAGTAATGTCAGTACAATCAATTAAAACTTCTTCCATCCATTCCAGTCCTGTGTCATGACGAATGGAGGAAAACAAATCTATCATACCTACTGAAATAAAAAAACAAATTATCTGAATAAAAAACAGAATTTAATTTATTCAACAGGTCCCATGAATCCTTTAATACATTTTCATACCTCATAGCTAGTTTTTTAAGTTTTGAATCCACAAATGTTGCTAAAGGGGCGGTTACTGAAACCTCAGTCAAAACAATTGGCCTTAAAGGTGGGTTAAGTCCTTGTGGACCTTGGGAATCCCGAAAATGGATGGAACCCTGGGTCTTTCTATGTGTAGAAAGTTGTATGTATCACTATCAATAAGCCCTTCTAATAGTAAGTCTTTGAGGCATACCTGTATTTTTTTGTATGCTATGTTCACCTCATTCAAAGATACTCTTACATACTGTTTGTCATCCCCCAGGATATCCATCATTTTCCCCTCATATATTATTTTGTCCATTAAAACAAAAATTCCATCCTTATCTGGTTTCATAATTCTCATGTTTTTATTATTTTTACATTCTTCTAGTATATTTCTCTCTTCCTTACTTAGGTTGGAAAATATCCTATTGTTAGTTACTGCGTGTTGTAGTTTGCCTCTCCACCATATTTTTAAAGTTCCTGAGTTGTGGATGCAGGGGTGGATTGAAGGTACTTTTTCTACTTTACGTACTGTCTGTGTTGAGCTTGAATTGGTCATTAAAAAATATTTCCAGATTTTTCTTACGTATAAATAACTTAAAATCAACCAACATTCTAAAAACATCAATCTGGTTCTTGGTATAAAAGTAAAACATTTTAAAAACAAGTTAAAAATGGCCTTTTTCAATGTTAATATTACTGTAGTTAAAAATGTTAAAACCATTATAAGTAAATCCCGGGCCATCATTGATTATTCCAAGCTCACTATCTACCTTGGTTGTGTCCTCCTCTGTCTTGTCCAGACATTGTATCTGTAATTCACCGGACCTTTCTTCCTCAATCTCTCAGACCTCCTGGGGGAAAGGAATTCTAAAGGGTCGTGCAAGTTTAAATTTCCATCAATTTGTTGCCCATTGAATCCTCCATCATTTATTTGGTTCCCATTGTGAGCTTCATACCTCCTAAACTGTTTTGGTTTAGGGTATTGTACATTTTCTTTGTATACATTTACATCTCTATCTATTTTTTTCATTTTCCTAACATGCACATCCTTACATTTTAAATCTATATCCTTCAATAAATCACGATATCTAGCTTTTTCACTTTCAACAGTAAACAGCAAATCACTTACAATTTTTTTGTTGGTATGCTCTACAAGTTCATAAATTTTGTTTATTTCATTCTCATTATTTCTGATAATGGCTTTCATAACGTCAAACCCACATTTGTCAAATGCCACTATTAATTCTTTGTGAAAATCAGTACCATTAAAACATTGCTGGGGTATTTGCATACCCACAGTCCCTTAGGGACTATATTTAAATGCAAATACTGTTTTAAGTAGTCATTGTCCATTTCATACATTTTATACTTAGTTAGCCAAATGTCTAGCTTATCAAGACTTTTTGCGTAAGAGTCATTATTGTTGTTGTAACTGGGAATATCACCCACAAAAGCAAATTTATGTTATATAATGTCTTCAAAAAGTCTCTTTGTACCTTGGCTGCTGGTTGAGATGTTTTGTACAGGTCTGTTGTGAAGTCCTCCTTGTTGAATAGTCCTTTCACTTCCACTGTCCCTTTCAGCTGGTTGAGACCTAAAAACATTGGGGAAATCATCCAAACTGCCATTTCTATTGCCAACAGTAGCAAAAGTAGCCCCAGCATGGTCATTTACCTCAGTTTGTTCATCCTGGCCATTTTTGCCATTTAAATTCCAATTTACTTCCTGCTTTCCAGGCAAAGTAAACTGTGATGTAATTGCCAACTATGATTGCTAACAGGAGTGAATAGTCCCACCAAATAGGTCAACTGGCCAACCAGCTTTTGAATTTCCCCAACTTCTCCTCCTCTTCTCTGGTCCTCAGAATGCAAATCTGGCTGCCCTTCCATATCCATAAAAATGAACTAATAAACAATAAAAAAGGGAAAAGGTGCCTAAATACAAACGAATAACCAAGAAATAAGGCACTGGAGGGTTCATCAGATAGCAAAACCAACTTTAATGAGCACACGAACAAGAATAACGCCTTAACTGGATCACCACATTTTTGTCAGTAACTTCATCAGATGAGCACACTAACATGAAACAATCCTTTATATACAGCCCTTAATGAATCAATTAACTATTCCACATTTAAAGACACATTACAAAATAGGGTACATAAAAAATGTCATAAAGAACTATGCATGCAAATTATGTTCTAACTTAAAATCATAATAATCGATTCATTACAATAAAAGAAAGTACAATAAAATATGAAAAAACCTTGAATACATATGAAGTAACTGTGCAATGATGTTTAAGAACATTTAAAAACATTTAAAACCTTTATAAAAAACTGATGTAAAAGAAAGCAGTCATGAATCTGTTACTTCAAAGCCTACTGTGTAACATTTTTATAAAACACTGCCTTCTACTGGACAAAGGCTTTCAGACAGAACTAGCTGCTAGTACAAGGGTCTAGGGAGCTACTAAAGGGGAGGTGAATACCGCACAATGAGGCTGGGCTAATATATGCCTTTGGGCAGATAGCCCAGTACCAACCTATGAACATAAAAAAAAATCATTTTCATTTTTATTGTTATATTAATGTGCTTTTTATATTAAGACATTTAATGTATTTTGTTCCATTGCACTTTAATGTTTTAAGGAACCACCTCATAGTTTTACTATTGATGTGGCATTTAGAGGGGTGTTTCATTTGTTTTCTAACCAATGAAATGAGCCATTGATGTATTTAAACTGGATGGAACTTAGTTGTCATGATTCTGATGAAGTTTCCTGTAGGGAGACAAAAGCACTAAATCCTTGGATGTCATTGTCATTTGATTAATATTAAATACTACTCTGGACTCTGCTGTGGTCTGTTAATTTGTGGAGAGGACAGCCTTTATTGGTGCCTTGCACAGTGAAGTTTTTGGTTTACCAGTTAAGATTTGATTTACAAGTTTGCATGTTTTTGAAAAGATTTAAATACTCTAGGTCTTCCTAGTCCAAGAAAAATGAGGACATTTAAAAATATTCTGAACATTTCAAATATGTAAATATCTTTTGCCCAGTCAGACTAGCAAATGTATATAATTTCCAGTGGCTGCTTTACTCAAACTCACTCTTCTTATGCAAACCAATAGTTAACATGAGTGGTACATAATGTTTTTCCATCATATGCTCAGATATGGCTATTAAGTGTTACACTGCATATCGTCATTGTTCATGAATTTCATCTCTCAGGTAACAACTGTGTTTCAGACAAAAAGATGTATGAGAACAAAAAGCAAAAAACATATTTTGAGCACCTAAAGTAAGTGGTATAGGGGAATTACAGTGAAACATTGTTTCACAGAAATGGTAGCATGTTTTTGAAAAGAAAGTAAACTGACTATATGGCACCTTTTTAATGAGTTTAAGAGGAGCTGATAGAAATAGATTTACTAAGAAGCAATCCTTTTATCCAGTCCAATTTATAATTAACAGCTGTAACCCTCAAAATGGAGAGGAAGTAGGGGGAAAAAGGTGTGGGGGAGAAGAGGGAAAAAAAAGCATACCCAATACTTAAACTCCCCAGTGTTCTACATGTATTATGCTTCTAGATGTCCTTACAGGGGCAGTAGATGAACAGTCTGTTGATGTTCTGACTATGAATTGATGTTCTTTTCTTAGCTGCAACCATTTTACAATCTGAACTTAAATATACCATGTTTATATGTTGTCAGTTAATATTTCAAGATTTTTGCATTACTTCAGCTGTAACGAAAGATAGCAAAATTTTTATAATGTTAAACACACATTGTTCCTCTTATTTCTTGATGATAAAAACACTGATAAATGGCTAGTTGTTAAGCTCATAACACCTTGATGTTCTAAAGTAGAACCGGAGCACATGTGTATTGGTAATGATTGTCAATACATGGAACAAATTTAGGATTGTTTATTACATCCCTCTACTATTCTGCAAAACCTCTGCAATAAAAAAAATCATATTGCTTACTTATCAATCTCCAGATTCCCTTCTTAGTTCAGAGGGATGGTTGGTTAGGCACCAGGGTTGGGATAAGGGGGAATAGATGCCATCATCTTTAGTCAAAACAGTTTAGGTCACGACACATTTATCAGTAAATCGAAGCTCTATACCAATAAGTCTACTTTCAATAGAAGAATAACTATTCAAGATAATGATTACAATTGATTCATGGAATATAAAGGGCCTTCAAGATAGGAAAAAAAGAACCTAGTCATGCACCTTATATACCAAAGTAAAAGCAGTGTAACTGTTCTCTGGGGGACGCATTTGAGAAATGAGTACTGGGACAATTACAGAAACAGAAAATGAGTGAAACAGATTGTAGCAGCAGGCAATAATTCATCTTCGAAAGGGACAGCAACCATAATTCACAACTCTTTTCAGGGGGAAATTCTCCATATGAAAACAGATCTAGAAGGCAGATGGTGTCATTTTCTTAGCTCATTTCCCAATTTAGATAAACCCATACTATTTTTAAACATTTATGATCCCTGTTTCAACCAGCATCTTTTTCATTTATGAGATTTTTAACATTCTGATGAAATTCCCAAATCACTACTACACTTATGGAGGAGACTGGAATGCCCTAATTAACCCAAATAAGGATAGATCACACCAAGACACCAAACAATCATAACAGGTCACAATAGCCCTAGAAGAATTAATAAATATCTTTAATCTGATAGAACCTTTTACACCATACCAACATGACAATTCAGTAAACATGTTCACTTTTTTCTCAGCAAGGCATAAATCCTGATCAAGAATTGATTTCTTCTTAGTTTCAGAAAAAAAAAACTAACTCACTTTAAGGTCAAATATAAAGTGTGCCCTAGATCAATCTCACACCATTCTAAAATACATTTTGGAATTAATATTTCCAGAATTGAATCAGCCTACCTCACTTTAACTGGACCCTAAATGCAGACATAATTGAAAATAGAGAATTAATATTAGAAATACAAATTTGAAAATGATCTTACAGTAAGTGATATCCCACATGGTATACAATGGGCTGCACTGAAAGATGTTATCAGAGGCATTATCATACAAAAAGCTTCATGGTTAAAAAAAGGGACAATGACACCAAAACTGAACTGGAGAGGCAAATAAGTGACATAGAGATAAAAGTAAAAAAAAATAAATGCTCTAGCGAAGTTGAAGGAAACATGATAAACTTACAAAAACAGCTATATAATATATATCTTAATAGTCACTTATATATCAAACTCAAATTGATCCACAAATATTCAGAATGGGCATAAATACCGACCAAAGCACTTGCCAGAGTAATAAATGTGAAAAGAGGACCCCCCCCCAAAATTAAGGAACTTAACTACAAAGGAGAGGTAAGACACAAAATCTATGATATATTAAATCCTTTGAAGAAATTTATGATAATATATATATAATCTCAATAACCTGAAGACTACAAATAATATAAGGACTTTATAAAAAATCAAAACATCCCACATTTAAATGAAACCCAACAAAACTTTTTAAAAGCTCCTCTCAAGGTAGAAGAGATAAAATTAGCTACAAACAAGCTCAAGTTGAGCAAAGCCCTGGACCCAGATGGCTTTACCACTGAATTTTATAAAAGATTGTCATTACCAGTTTATAACATCTTGTTAAAAATCTTTAATTACATCATCAAATTCGGCATTACTGATCCATATATAAATAACTCAAAAACTATTCCAATATACAAACCCAACTCTGACTCAACTAACCCTTACAACTATAGACCAATTGCTCTAATAAATACAGATATCAAAATACTAGGTCATGTGATGGCCAACAGACTTAAGAAAATACTTCTACAATATAATATCACAGGAACAACTTCATTTCATGCAAAACAGACAGATAAATGACAATAACTTGGTACTTGATATGAAGAAACATTTAGAAAAAGATAAACACCCCAAATCCCCAAATATGTGTTAACTGTAGATGACTGCAAAGTGTTCGATAGGGTGGACTTAAACTTCTTGTTTAGTACACTATCCTGTTTCAGGATTCCACATGAATTTATTAACATAATAAAGACACTCTATCAAAATGCTTCCACAACCCTATATATTAACAAAATTAAATCTAGCCATGTGAAAATCTCCAATGGAATGAGACAAGGATGCCCCCTATCCCCTTACCTATTTAATCTATATCTTGAACCCCTATTATTATATCTGTCCCAAAAATGTACCATCACATTCCTAAGCTATTTAAGATTGACCTTAAGTTTACAGTATTTGCAGATGACCTTAACATCTATTTTGAACTCCTGAATACTGATTTTCATAAAATATTAAAAACAATAGAAACATTCTCCTTCATATCAAACTATAACATTAACCAGAAGAAATCATATATATTTTCCATAAACCCCCTTGGCCACAAAAAAATTTCCCGAAGCTGAAATAAATCCTAAACATTAACTAAAATACCTGGTTATAAATTACACTCATTTGCAAAAAGAAATGCTGAAAACCAATCTCCATAATACATGGGAATGCATTCAAATAGGCATTTCTAGGTAGAAGAATATTAAGCTATCTCTCTTATCTAAGACAAGTATCATTAAAATGAATATTCTTCCTAGAATCCTATATCAATTAAATGCCCTACTCTTAATCACCCCCCCAATTATTTTTCAAAATATGAAAACTGCTCTTTCTAAATTCATCTGGTACCCTAAATCTTCTGGAATTAGCTATGACAAACTCACACTACCAAAGGATAAAGGATGTCTGGGCCTACCTGATTTCAAACTTTACTACATTATCATAACTGCTAGTAGGTTTATACATATATCCAGTCATAACCCAAGTACCCATAATTGGTTGCCCCTATGGACAAAAATCTAGTTCAGTCTGATAACTTCCCTAAACATTAACCTGAAATGTATCCCCTTCATAAATTTAAAAAAAAAACTGTACTGCCTTAAAACTACACCCGATGATTAAACATAAGATTCAAATATTCCAAGATCTAATAAAAACACTCCAATTCACAAATATGGTAGAATTTTTATAGCTCATTCACCTCAATCCCAATTTAAATCTAAATAACCAACCATTAAATCTAGCTAACTTTCCTTTAATAAGAGACATCACAATATGTGATCTATATAAACTATACAAGTACAGCATCACTGAAATAAGATCAAAACTGGCTATACCAAAGAAATATGAAAGTATCCTTAGGCCTTTCATAAGGCACATAAAAACCAAATTTACTGACAAATCTGCAGAACAAGAAATAAAAACAAGTCAGTTAATAATAAGAACCTTATCCTATAAGAACAAAATGCTTCCAAAAGCATATAAACTAATTACTGTAATAAAAACCCAAAAGGCTCTCTTATTCTCTAATTACTGGATAGAGTAAAAACTAAATATAACACCAAAGGAAACATTGTGCACTAGTAAGAACACGCTTAAACTAACCCCTTTCAGAAACTTAATATGCACCCAGATCACGATTATTAATAATGCCTATTATACACCCACTGTATTAAACAAATTTAACACTAAATACTCATCAAAATGTCCCTTCTGCCCTAATGAAAATGTGGACTTGTTACACATCTTTTGAAGCTGCAAGACAGTATACAAACTATGGTGGTCTTTAAGGGCCAAACTTGAAAAAATGGGATATGAGAAAACTACTTTCTCGTGGAAAACAGCAATATTGCACATCACTCCTAATAACTCACCTAGCATAACCAAGCATTAACATATAACATTATGTGCCCTAATCAAGTATTACATAGCCAAACATTAGTTAGATAAATCTAAGATCTCTTGGGAAAACTTTAGAATGCTAGCTATAAAATATATATCCTCTCACAAACTAGCAAACAAAAACCCAAACAAAATTATTTACTTTCAGGAATACTGGGGATACCTTCTAGATACAGTATTAAAAGATTAAAGCTTTAATTTTTGTATCCTCCTCTCCGCTCAGTTATCCCACTCTTATTCCACAAGTTCCATATTTCCCAATCTTTAATCAAAGTACAGCAAATATTCTTCCCACTTTTTTAACCCTTTTTCTCTCTCTTACAAGCAATGCTAACACAATTTTAGTACTACTATATGAAGGCCATAAACAAATTATTGATATCTTACTCTCAATACTCCTTATTGTTTCCTTTCTATATTCTTCCTCCTGTTTAAAGTAACCCATCCTCAGCTTTTTAAATAGACTCTTCGATTAATTTACCTTATCCTTGTATTCTTAAACTTACAATGATTGTTTAAGTCATGGCATGTAAATAGGTGTGGCATCTAATGTAAATAGTTGTACATAGGGTAGTCTCAGTTTTTTGTTTATTAATTTTTCTTATTGATAAGATTTTGAGGTTTTAGTGTTTGATGTTTTTCCTCTAACTAGCTCTCTTTGTTATCCTTTTTACTGTTCACTTCATAACCTGACACCAGTATGGATGCATATGATACGTGGTGAGAATAACAAATATGAAAAGACGTTCTCACCTCATTCATTGAAAGTTTAGGTTTTTTTCTTTAAGTACCTTTACATTGGTAAACTCAAGCTAAGGATAATGGTTTAATGATATATTGTGTAGTCCATCCAACTGAAATGAGTGTCCTGCTTCCGATTGTTTTCTACTGAGATTGTTATTGTATCCATATCTCATGCTATATGATATGGATACTGTCTTGTCATTGTTGATGTTTGTTTCTGTTTTTGTTTTCTATCAATTTCAAAATTAATAAAAATGATTTTTCAAAAAACATTATATGACAAAGATTTAATAATTATAGAAATGTTAACCTATTATAGAGAAATTAAAGGTAAGTTAGCATAATACAAACAGGAATTCCAATACAAAGTAGGAAAAAAGCAGACTTGTGGTATATTTAGAGAGAAGTATATTAGAAAGAAATTGATAGAAGTAAGGAAGTGAGTGAAGAAGAGAGATTAAGAAGATATGAATAGGTATTTGTCCACACTTAGGAATATAGTTTATTCTGGTGTTGAGCAAGAACAGAGATGGCATTTGGTAAGGAAGTCTTTCAGAATGGTTTTGAAGAATTGGGGGGAGGATATTGACCAGATGGATACAGATAAGGAATTCCAGGCCTTAGAAACATGGTATGACTACAGACAATAAACAGCAGGTGAGATAGGTCTGTGGACAGACAGAGCAGTTTTTGGTCACTAAATTGTAATAATGACTAGGAAAATAGTTGTGTAGAATATTATTTAGTGTTAGGTAAGCAGATGGAGTCTGGATAATTTTATAGCAGTAAAAAGATGTGCATATGTTAGCTGATGGGGTAGTTCTAACCAATGTATCACTTCATCATGAGTCTTATCCAAAAACATTAAAATATTCGCAAATCTTTAAATATATAGTGCCTAGTTATTAAAAACCAATGGCACCAACACTCAAATATATGTTCTGTGACTTTATTTCATTAACTCAGTATAAAGATTTTTTTCTGCAATTGTTGTGGTATGCATATGAATACCTCAGGCAAGGCAATCCACATCCCAATATAATGAGTCCCATTAACTTAATAACAAGTCAGATCAATATTCAACAGTATATTGTGTCTGTCACACAGTAATGCAAAGGTCAGTAAATGCAAGCAATTACAAGATCCAATTTTTATTGCAACTATATTGCAAGCTTAATATATACCTACCAACATAGCAGAAGCATGGACTGAAAAAAGAGGAATTATGTTTTTAAACATTAATGCTGCCCCAGGCATTATCTTTTGGGGAAAGTTAGAAATGAAGAAATTGAACAAGACTTTGAGTATAAAGGTTCACTTTCTTGCTGGCATTGACATCCATACATTTTTTTCTTTTGCTTTAATGTAAATAGGCAGCTTCTCACCAGTTCTCCAATGGTACTGACCCTTGAACAAAATTATACATGTGCAGATGCAAACTGCACAGTGCGCTGGTGTTTTGGACTTTCTAAATAACATATTTGTATCTACCTACAGCAGTTCTCTTAATTATCAGAATGGAAATGGGATGCTACAGCTTTGTAGCTGAAGTATCTGACTACATAATATTTGTATTCTGCCTGTTTTTGTTAAAGTGAAAAGCATTGCTAATTTAATGCATGACACAGAAATCTAAACAGCAGTATCAAACATAGCATATATAAAATCTGGAGTGGACTTAGGAGCTCTGTAATATAAATCACATCACAGAACTATTTACTCTATTGCAGGGTGCAACATAGCAGTAATGGGAAAGGTTGTTGTTGTTATCCATTTAGTCAAGACTTGACTCTTCATGATCTTAATAATGTTACACCAGCATATCTCCCTAATATAGTACACAGATGACTCAACATTCATTTGTACATCTGACAACATGGCACACCTCCAAACAATTATTTTGGAAACTTTAACAACCACTTGAGACATGGTCTTGTAACTCGCAACTCATGCTCAAACCTGAAAAAAAAGAACTACAATATTTTTTTTTTACCCAATTCCCTCTCTCAGGAAAAACAAAATTTACTGTCCTCTCTCTTGATAATACAGCCATTGAAGTCACTTCTTGCAGGAAATTATCAGGGATGATAGTGAATGATAATCTTTAATTCAACCAGAATATATAACTTCGCCTAAGAAAAACTCATCAAAAGCTAGGGATGTTTTACAGAGCCAAGAACTTTCTCAGCAACACAACTAAAACTACACCTGTCACTATTTATTTCCTTGCCTCATTTCTTTATGCAACTCCAATCCTTACTAACCTCCTAGTATCACAAAAATCAAAACATGAGCAATACTATAACAACGTCAATAAATTTGCAGCAAATACCCCTTTCAAAACCCACTACTGTATAGCACTAAAACTTCTAAATCGGTTAGAACTACCCCATCAACTAACATATACACAGCTTCTTACCACATATAAAAATTATCCAGAATCCTTCTGCTTGTCTGGCACTAAATAACATTCTACACAGCTATATTCCCAGCTGATCATTAAGATTCAGTGACCAAAAACTCATGTCTGTCCACAAATCTATAAAATCTGCTGTGCATTGTCTGTTCTTGTACCAAGTTGCTAAGGCCTGGAAATTCTTACTTGTATCCATCAGACCAACACTCTCCCTCCCATCCTTCAAAACCTTTCTGAAAGACTACCTAATGGAAAGCTATTTATGTTCTTGTTCAACACCAGGATAAACTATATCTCTTAATGTGAACAAGTACCTATTCATACCTTATGTATCTTTGCTGTCCCATCTTCATTTACTTCCTTACTTCTGTCATTTTCTCTTCCCTGGCTTTCTTTCTAAATATACCATAAGCTTGCTTTTCTCTCACTTCATATTGCAATTCCTGTTTGTATTATACTAACTTACTGTCAATTTCTCCATAATTTGGTGAAAATTTCTCTAAATGTTGAATCATCATCATCATATAAGTTATATCTATTCTTAACCAAAGTTTTCATATTATGTCTAATTTGGTGTAATTATTTCAACTGTAGATTTTTTTGTATTATTATTATTATTAAAATATTTTGTAATACTTTGTTGCTTTTTTCTCCGGGGTCTGCTGTGGAGCTTTTTTCTCCTGAGTCTGCTGAAAATGGGCTCCTACCCAATTGAACTTTCTTGATAATCAAATGTCAGTAAATAAATAAATAAATAAATAAATTACTTCAGCTGATAAATTGATAAATTGTATCCATCTTAATCTTTGCTGCCTTCTTCTTCTACTATTTATGTTTATGTCAATGTGTCTAATGTTCATTGCCTTCTACAGTGAATGCTGTCTTTGCATTATGGGAAGGATTGAAAAACAGCCCCTTGTGCTTGGGGAAACTACAGCCAAAAGCAGCAATTTCCATGATTGTGGGATATGTGATTTAGAGACACGTTAGCTGAAAGACCTCATTATCACCTAATTTGCATGTCTCTGAATTGCATGGTGATACAGCTAATGCTAATCAGCACTTTCATTTGATAATCACCTCTTGACGCCCATGCTTCCTGTTAGGTCATGCACTTACCTCCTTCCTTTTCTCACAGATATTCTTACATTTAAACACACACACACACACACACACACACACACACACACACACACACACACACACACACACACACACACACACACACACACACACCCCTTACTTGTTCCTTAGTTTAAAGAACATACTGGTGTAACCTGTTATTTTTCCCTGCCCATCATAAATCAGGAATGATTATAATTAGCCAATAATGGCAGATATTACATTTTTTTATTATTCAGAAACTACTTCATGATTTTAGACCTGCTGTTCTAACTTTTTTTAAGTGATTCCAAGTAATATTTAGAAATTTTCCCTGGTGTTGTTTAATGTTCCTCCCAGCTTTGCTCAGATGGTTTGTGTACAGCTGTTTAGAAATATAGCAGTCCCCCAACAAAGAGGCACACCACTCCCTCTTAACTGTCCCTAATTTTACAGAACATCCCTGATTTTGACACCTACAACTGCCATGTCCCTCAAAACTCATGGGACATTGCAGCCAGTCAATAATTCCAGACATTAGAGTCTCATACTTATCAGTCAGAAAATACATCCTAAGACAAGATGCATTCTTTTGTTAAGGTCTCATTTAGCACAGAATATTAACAATCTGACTTGTTAATGAGTTCCTTGCTGTGCCAAGTTTATAAGGTTTGAATCCTTTTTGTCATTCTAAATTCATTCTATTAACTTTATAAGAAATATTTTTCTTCCTATGTCATACATCTCTCATGTTTTAAAACTTGTTGCTGTATTAACTTTTCTAGTAGTAAGAGTAATGTTATATGCTGTACCTAGTGTCTAGTGCTCCTCATACCTAATTTGTCCTGCCATACCTTGTTCTATTGTCTTTTAAAGTGAGCAAGCTTAATATTTAAAAATCCCTGGGGTTCAGTACCCCAATATGAATTCCGTTTTGCAAAAGCTTCTATTAGCCTGTTGTTCTGTTAACTTTTTTATGTGATACAGGGTAATATTTTAAAATCCCCTGGAGTAGTACAGGGTCTGCTTGTTAGTCTAGTAGAATTTAGGAATATGACAGCTCCTGACACACACACACACACACACACACACACACACACACACACACACACACACACACACACACACACACACACACACACACACACACTCATGACTGCAAAGACATTCACTTTAGATCAATCCTCCACCCAAATGCAGCCACAGAGACACTCACCTACACACATCCACACCCCTACCCTAGCTAGTTCCTAAATATCTCCCTTACTGTAACAGCTTAGGCAGACACACAGTCACATGCACACACACACGACACGCGCGCGCGCATGTGCGCACACACACACACACACTCTAATTTGAAACCAATCAACTCTCTCTCTCTCTCTGCACGCACTCACACATGCAACCATAAACATACACAAATAATGAAGTTTGTATTACAAACCACAACCACTACCAGTGTGCTAAACTCCCTGGCATTAACCTCTAACTTCATCTCAGCCATTGAAAGTAATGGTTAATGAAAACTTTTAACTGAGTTAATTAAGTTAGCTGGCAGTGGTGATTTAAGATGCCAAATCGCTTGGCTGTGCAAGTGCCTTACTGCAGGCATTTCCTGGGAAGTGCAAGTGCAGATAGCTAATTAGCATTGGTTGCTCCACCTGTGAGATGGGTTAACATGGTTTGTGATTGTGCAGAATTACTGTGGTGAGCATGTCTATGAAATGGAAAAGGCTATCACCTGTAGGAAAATAGACATGTTAGGGTTTACCACTCGCCGTAGTCCTTTCTAAATCCAGGGCCTGTGGTCAAAGTATTGGAGTTTAATTTTTCTATTAGTCCTTGTAGAGAAAAATCAGGTTTTATTTCTTTAAGTGATGAATTATTTGAATGTCTTGCACTCCACAGAAATTTCAAAAGTGTTCTCCAACAGCACAGTTAAAAATCATTGATTTTCTAGGTAACAGCCTTAGTTCATTTTCCAACCCTCGCAAACATATGTTATTGCTGGAGAAAGCATAACTTTGACTGTGTAGACTGTTGTCAGTGTGCTGTCTTTGCTCTTTAATATCTGACCCTGAATTGCCTTGACTATCCTCCAAAGAAGCAAACATATTTTAATTTTATTACTGCCTTCACGATCTGCATCTGCAGAATTTTTTTAGTCCAGAAAATTAAAATCTGTTACTGCCGCTAGTTTGTTCACCTTTGCAATGAACTGTCACAGATATAATGGTATAATATTATTTTCTGTAATGTTGATCATCAAACCAGCTTTCTGCTTCCATCTTCATTAATAGACTCATCATCAGTTCATCACATTCATCCCTCGCAACAGTATCATCTATCTATCTAAGGCTGTGAACATTTCTTTTGGAAATGTTTGACTCCAACATTTGATCCATCTAAGCAGACATATTGTATGATATATTTGGTATATAAATTAATTAATTGGGATGAATATATACCACCTTGTTCTGCTCCTAGTTTTTCCATTTTCAGTTTTGATGTTTTTCTTATTTGGGCTACATACTGATTCTGCAGGCAGAAAAGAAGGTGACTTGATATCTATGTTTCTCTAATAACTTAGTTTATCTTGCATTATGGATGTCAAAATCAAGGGTTTCAGAGTAGTCAGTAAAGCAAAAGTAAATGTTTTTCTGGTTCTACTTTACTTCCTCTGGCATCCATAGATGTTAGCAAACTAATATCTTGTGTCTCCAATACCATCTAGTACAGCTTGTAGTTCTTAAGTTTATTTCATGTTATACATTACCTTTCTGTCACGCAAAAGAACTGCCTCTGTTTAATAATTTGAGCACTCCTTAGCATTGTTGTTTATTGAAACTGGAATATAAAATGACTTTTTCCAATCAAATGGTAACATTTGTTTCCCAAAATTGCTGATAAATTATAAGCAACACTGTAAAAGTATCATTTTACAAGATTTTAGACAATTCAGCAGAGTCAGGTCATCTGGTACTCCAGGCAGTTACTCATAATGCAGAATCTTTAAGGTTTTCTTGAAGATGAAGGCTCCCAAAAGGACTTCCTAGCTGAAATGTAACCATAGCAAGCTTCTCTCTAAAGCTAGCCATTGCTCCTAAAATCAGCTCATGAGTCCAATCTACTTAAATAAATAAATGAAAGTAAATAAAAATAGAGAAGTTGAGCATCACTGCAATGGTCAAAGCAAGATTTTGAAGCTGTAATCATGAAGTCTTTAAATAAGAGGTTAATACATTTAGCAGGTCTTTTTGAGTGACTATAACTTTAGCTCCCTAAGAAACTGATATGCTAGTCCTGTTTGGTAAATGGGCACACTAACAGCAGTGCCAGAACGTGTTGTAAAGAAATGTAAACAAATTATAATATTGGTATTAACAGTCCTCTGACTGTTGTCACACAATGTTGTCCCTGGCCCACTTCCTTAAAAAGAACCATCCAAAACCAACATAACCATTGTGACTTTTACTAACAGTAAAAGCCAATAAGTTTGATCAGCTGATTTTCGATCAACTATACTGTTTTTTTTTTGCAGTCTGACAAATTCTTTTGTCAGTGGGTTGAATGGAACCCATATACATTATATATGTGTAACACACACATATTTGTTTATAAATTTACCAGTTAAGGCAACTTATTGTAATGGCAGCATTACAAATTGAAATAACTTTAAGGGCAGCCTGCTCCTGGCAGCAAAAGAACCACCACTCCCCAGCTGGCCTTGTCCAATCCAGATGCCTTTTCGCATATCTCATTATTGATTGTAGGGGTGCAGCATTTATACTGCTCACTCTCCCCTATCACCATGCCAATGTAGTGGCCCAGGAAAGCAGGGGAGGAATGCAAAGGGGGAATAAACTGCCCTGCGGCCACTCCTCTTGTAAGAAAATGAGTAAACTACAACCCCTGACAACTCAGAAGAGCCACATGCTCTAATCCCTCATAGGCCCAGAGATAACTTCCTCTACAGGCAAACAATACACCAGCATAACCATTACAACTAACTATTGACTTACAGACACCACTGACTGCTCAGATATTACCAACCAAAACAACTTGACAGCATTACAAACTGAAATCAACTTCTGGGTAGAGTTTCAAATGTCCCTGACCTTGGTAACCCTTGGTATATTATAGATTATAGGCGTGTAGCATTTGAACTGTTCACTGTCCAGAGCCACTATGCCTATCTAGTGGGCCAGGAAAGCAGGTGGGAATGCAAGTAGAGAATAAACTGCCCCATTTACTGTCTAGAACATGATATTAGTCTAAAACTGCCCTAGTACAATCATTGATGACTTAATTGACTCAGTAAATACCTTTAACTGTATTAAATCTTAATGAAAACTGATAAATTAATAGTAGAAGCTGATAAATAGTTTCATACAACAAACATGACAAACAATCTTGCACACATAGTGAGTGATAGAGTTTAAGCAAGTCATAGCCAGTATCTAACAAATGAATGCCACCTGGCCAAAACTAGACTGGGTGTATAACTTTAAATTACCAAAGTTCTATGATGTGAAAAGTGAGGTAAGAATCTGGTCTGCACACCCTGGGATTATTTAACTTTTGAGTGGACTCCACTGCTGCCAGGGATAACATGTTCATCCATCAACATCTGTGGTCGATGGCTGATCAGACCAAAATGTTTTCTGTACAATAATGCTGAACCTTAAACAGGACTCTAAAAATGTCACCCAGTAGCAGTCCAATATCATTGCTGTCCAAAGTGAAGCAACGACAGATGAGAGTGTCGAATGTGATGAATAACACTGTGAAAGGCTGATGAAAATGTGCACAATGCAAGCCAGGAAAACCTTTCCAGATGACATCTACAGAGGCAAGATTGAGGCCTAAATGAAGCCATTTGGCTTACTAATGCCCTGTTATAAAATTACATACTAGATGAATGAACAATAATGACAATGTGTGAAATACTTGTAAAAGAAGCAAACTGACAAATATTACAACTGGAAGTTAGGCTAATCCTTCCTGATATATTTCTGAAAGGCCCTGTTCTTTTTATAACTTTAATTGATTACCCATCTTTTTTTTTCCAAAATGTTTTTATTCATTTTATAATGCAATAACTTAACAGTATAGTAACAAGAAAAAGCAAATAAATTATATACAATGTCCATAACAACTAAAAAAAAAAAATATACATAGGAGAACACTTAATATTTCTCTAACAGATTAGACAGTTTGATCCAAGCAATTAAAGGGAAGACAGCCAGTGTCATCCCTTTACACAACGGTGGAGGGTCGACTGATCTGGGAAATTATAGACCCATCAGCTTAACTAGCTTGATCTGAAAGGCCATGGAATGGATTATCATGGACCTCATTAACAAGGACATTGACAACCACCAAACACTTGATCCCACAGAGTTTGGCTTCATCAAGTGGAAGTAATGTCTGCTAAATTTGGTCAACTTCTTTGAGACAGTCACCAAAGCCACGGATGAGGGAAAGACTGTGCACACCCACCTACCTTGACTTGGCCAAAGCCTTTGACACTATTCCGCACTCTGGCATAATAAATAAACTCTCTCAACTAGGCATCAAACCGTATGTTACCAGATGGGTGGCAAACTGGCTCACTGATAAAACCCACCTAGTCAAAACAGGGGAAGCCACCTCAAGCAGTCGGCCCGTAACAAGAGGCATACTCCAGCGGTTCGGTCTTGGGGGCCTCTGTTATTTGAGATATACTTTTCTGAGGTGCAGGCCAAAACCAGTGTGCTATGGCTGACCAAGTTAGCAGATGACTGCAAGCTGGGTGCTGTCATCAATTCCCCTAGTGATGTAGACATTCTCCAAGAGGGTCTCACTCAGGCAAATAACTTGTGCCTCAAGCTGAATACCAAAAATATGCATCATCATTCCCTTTGGAGAGAGTGATGCTCCCATAAATTATCACATTGATAACAATGTCCTAAGCACACAATCAGTCATGAGGGATTCAGACACCCAGGTTGAGAACAACCTGACTTTTGACCACCACATTGCTTCCGTTGTACAGAAAGCCTTCTACATGGCCCACCTCATAAGTAAGGGTATCTCATCCAGGGACAAGGACATGCAGCAGTTGGAGAGACCACAGAGATTCCTCACCAGGGGCAAGGAGATCATAACATCCCTGTATTTGTCCATTATAATGCCCATTATTGAGTACAATTCCCCTTTCAGCATGTACGTCGCAAAGCACATGCAGCAGCTGGAGAGACCAGAGAGGTTCCTCACCAGGAGAATCTAGGGCCTCAAACATCTACCATACACAGGCTAAAAGCCCTATCCCTGTACTCAGTTTCATACAGACTCCTCAGAGGTGACCTCTGTCTGGCATACAAGACGATCACGGACCCCACGTTGATGGAAATGCTGCATATTCGCAAGTCAAGCTCCACTCAAGTAACTTGTATGTGCAGCCTCAACCTGGTCTATGACATTGACAGGACTTGTTGGCGGGACAGATTTTTGCCCCAGAGACTCCCCTATCTATGGAATAGACTCCCTCTCCATGTCAAGTAGAGTACCTCTTTACCCCTTTTTAAGTGCAACCTGGATAACTGGATGGGAAACAGAAAATATACCCCTGAGATTCCACCCTTGTCCCTGCTGGACAGGGGCATTGGATGCTGACTTGTCTAAGCATAGGCTAAACTCTTGGCTAGGTTTATAAGGGCCTCAGGGCCAATAACCTAGTAAACTCCTATGATACTGTGATGAGTTGTGTTGTTAGCCCTTGCTTTTATAGTAGCAATCTCATTGTTACAAATGTATTTCACAAGAAGAATAAACTCAACTTTAAAGACAGGAGTAGATTGGGATTTCCAATTTATAGTAACACTCTTCCTTGCTATAGAGAGGATAGACCATAGTAAACATTTTTGGCTTTTAGGAATGATTTCAGGAACAGGTACATTGATAAGGATAAGGGAGT
Source organism: Protopterus annectens (assembly GCF_019279795.1). Classification (NCBI taxonomy): domain Eukaryota; kingdom Metazoa; phylum Chordata; order Ceratodontiformes; family Protopteridae; genus Protopterus; species Protopterus annectens. Next base: position 589,854,051 of record NC_056748.1, read on the forward strand.
CAGAAATTATACAGTTGTCATTCCATAGAGTTTACAAAGCTAGTTAAAGTCTAACCAAAATGGGCATATTATTTTGCAATTAACAACCATATGTATCCAGTCAGCATCAGGATGTCCACATCTCCAGCATTTCATTTCATCTTTCTTGTACATTATTGCTATCTACGTGGGGTGAAAAATCATCTAAAAATTCTGAAATTAGACCATCCAGCCCTGGTGCCTTTTTTGTCTTAAGATTTTTTATTTGTTCCTTTCATTCTTTAAAAGAGAAAGGTTTGTCTGTGTTATTAATATTGTGTTTGAATAGCTTCTTTTGAATATTATTAGCAAGAAAGTTGTCTATACTTTTGTTATCAGTTGTAGATGAGTTATTATTATTATTAATATTCTTGTAATGGTTTTTATAACATAACAATATATTTTTTTAATGTGAAACTTTGATAGTCTGATTATTTCTAGTGTATATTACTTCTTTTATATGACTTTTTTCATTTATATATTTAGATCTAATCGCAATCCTGTGCATACTCTTGGGATTAATTGAGTAGGATTGTAATCTGATTTCTTCCAGATTTATTGATATTTTATGCTGCATGATACCCTGATATTCCTTGTTCAGTTAACATATGTCAGCTAATGCAGATTTGTCATTTGATGTAAGTTTTAGTTTTAGTCCATCAGTTTCTTTTTGTATGTCTACTAGTTTTTATCCCACTTTTTCCTTTTATTTGTATACCAACTTTTGACTTTACCATGTAAGGCTACCTTTAAAGGGTCCCATAGGATAATATCTGAAACCTCTTCATTATTATTGGCATCTAGTTAAAGCTTTATTTCATCTAGAAACTATTCTTTAAATCCTTGTACTGTTACTAGATAAGTAGGTAGTCTTTGTCAGAAGTTTAAGGGGTCAGTATTAAGTGTTACATTGAAGGTGATAACATTGTGGTCAGACATATGGCATGATGTCAGCATTACATTATCCGTTTTGGCCATTAAAGAACTGTTTACAAAGACTTTATCTATGTTGATCTGTGTACTAAATCTGTAAGAGTAATGAAAATACTTCAGTGAGGATAATATTTTATACCGTCTATGTCATATAGGTTTCTGTATTTTATGTAGTTTAAGTGCTTGGCAACGGGAGATATCTTGAAGGTCTTATAGCTTGTAGTATTAGTGGAGGACAAGATACAATTAAAATCACCTGCTAATAGTAACTCACCTTTAGACTTTATGGTGTCTAAATGTTCTTTCAGAGTTTTAATCCCAATACCTGGAATCCAGTAGGTGTTTGCAAAAGTGTAAATCTTTTTTTCTAGTTGTAGTATGACTAAAGCAACATACCATCATTGCTTGAGTATGAGTCAACTATTTCTGGAATTCTCATTGATTTTCTGTGTAAAATTAGGACACCTCTTCTTTTGTGGTTGTAGTTTGAACTTACCAAAATCTTATAATCCTTAAAGGTTAATTTGTTTAGAACTTATGTTACTAAGTGGGATTCCTGAATGAATGCAAAATCTGCTTTATGTAGCATTAAATATTTGTTGACACTACTCCTTTTCATGGGGTTGTTCAACCCATTGACTTTAATAGATATAATGTTACATATTATCATTTTATGGGGACTGCTATTATAAGTAAAATTGAAAAGTGCTTTCCTTGATTCATTATGACAAATACATTTTTTTAAAAACTGTTATGGACAATTTAAAAACTTTAAATTGGAAAATAAAACTGTATATTTTAATAACTTTCTGCATGGATAAACAATATCCAGGCTTACTATATCTCTCATAGAAGCCCCAATCTAACCTTCTCATGACATCTAGTGGGAATTCCTAGCTACTGCAGGTTAATAGCAAGCAGAAGGGAAATTGCATGTGCATTAAAAACATACAAAAGGAAATATTCAATTTAATATACTATGTATGCATGAACTAAGAACATGAAGCTGTATACAGTTTCATAAAATTCTTTTTATCTAAACAGACTAAGATAAATTGATTAATCCTAATAATTTATTGTTACTGTGAGTAAATACAGGACTGTAATGTCATTAAAGCAGACAGGAAAAAAGATGCATTTAAAACTGTCAGAAACATATTTGTAATTCTTATTTAAATATAGATGTCATTCAAATTAAATAAATCACTATTTACAGAATAACATATGCTTATATGACTTTTTTAGATAAATAATTGCTAAATGAATGAAAACACAGTTCAAACAAGCATTCTTGAATCTGATTGGCTGTTAGAGTTCAGTGAAGAGGAAACAGGTTCAGAGGACACGCCTACTTCCTGGAAGACAGCACAGATTGTTTCTCATGAGTCTTTGAGCTATTTAAAACCCTTTAGAAGCTTGAGCATGTCGCAAACTTTGTCAAAATTTCATCAAAAAAGTAAATAGTTTGGAATATTCTAGTGAAATTAAGCCTTTAAGCATAACTTGTAAAAGGATGAATATTTAAAATAAAGGCTCCAAATTACCAACCATACACAGCTATATTAGTTAAATGGAGCACATTGCAGAAGTTTAGTTAGGTAGTAAATGTTGTTGTTGTGTCTTTTGGCTTTTCTCGGTTAGGGGTCGCCACAGCGGAATACCGGTCCGCTAATGATTGGCAGTAGATTTTTTATGTGCCGTGTTGCCAGCCCTGATGCACAACCTTCAACGAAGGTACACCCATTCACGCATGTCTCCACGCAGAAGACGCTCTAGCTGAGAATCGAACCGGACAGCATCTTACTGTGAGGTGACAATGCTACCGCAGCACCACCACCGCAGTCTAAGTAGTAAATATATATATATATATATATATATATATATATATATATTAATAAAACATCACCACTTTCTTTTTAATTACTTAACAGTAACACAGTAAGTATTTCTCTATCCTGCAGTGATTAAATACTATGACACTAGGTCTAAAACAAAAAGGGAAGACACATACATGAAGAAACATTATAGGATATAAAATAAATATATATAAATACAGGAAATAAGTAACTGATTTTATACCATTTGACTAGTGCTATACCATGTATATAAAGAGATAAAAGTATAAAATAATAGTTTGCAGTTGGATAAGATTTTGATTTACTTGAATTTCGAGTAATATGTATTATTTATAAAGTTAGCACTGTTTTGGGAAAGATAATAGGAAAGAAAAAAACAAAGCACCCTGAACCACTGCTAGGTAGGCACACAAATTTATTAAGCCGAACAGTTGTTGGTGAGGAAAATGATTCCAGAGATGTAGAAAGACGAAATGGAGCAGGATCCAGCAGTCTGGATGGTTTCCCTCGGATTTTGCTTGAAGAAACCGACCACGGACAATCTGAGCAGCCTAACAATGTTAGAAAAATGGGTGAAGGAGTTCGTTTTGGCCCTGGTGGTAGTTTAAACTCTACAGGTACAAAAAGACATTTCAGTGACTTTTTCAATGTTGTTTATGATTTTGCTAGCAAAAACAACACTAATGATAAACTACAAGGAACTTTTTCTCAAAAGCTTGATGACCTGGACTATTTTTATACAAATGCAAAATGTTAGAAATGGATAACACTTATTTAAAGTATTGTTTAGAACAGAAAATTGTGCCCAAAGGGCTTAGGGTATGCAAATACCCTAACAAGGTTGTGGAAGGTACAGAGTTTTATTTTGAACTAATAGAGGCTTTTGATAATTGTGGTTTTGACATAATGAGGGCTATCATTAAAAACAATGAGGTAGAAATAAAGAAGTTGCAAGAAACTGTAGAATGTATAAACAAGGACATTACTCACGATTTACTATTTACAGTGGACGAAGAGAGAAGCAAATATCATAAACTATTAAATAATTTAGAAAGTAAATGTTTGGAGGTTAAAACAGAAAATTAAACAAGATTGAGAGAGATTTAAATGAATACAAAACAAAGAAACAATACCGAAGCCTAAGAATTGGGTGAGAAATGTTAGAAATTATGACATTAATCACTACAGAGAACCTAACAATGACATTTCTGACAATGAATTGCCTTTAGAGAATGATTATGATGCTGCATTTCCACCTTTAAGGCGGTCTGAGAGACTTATGCACAGGGAACCTGTTACTTACAATTCAAGAAACTACAAAACCAGAAACTGGGGAGCTCAGGAAAGGAGACGACCAGTCTGGGAATAATTACAAACTGTGGTTTTAAATACAGTTATAATGATTTTAATATTTTCAATTACACAGATGTAGCAATTAACAGTAGTCATTTTGAACTATTGACAAAAGGTTTTGGTTTTATACCTAGAGAGAAAACAAATATTTTTAAACTTTTAATTGATATTAAATTATTTATTAGGAAGAAAAACTTAGAATTATATTTTAAAGGAAATGGTGTCAACATGAACAATGTAGAATTGCGTAAGAGCAGGTTTAATGCCACAACACACCCTCAGCTAAGAAACTTTGAATTGAGCTTGGAACACGAGCTTAGGAAAATTCTGAGTTGTCACAAAGTGCAGTCTAATTTAACAGACCCAGAGTTGAAAACTTTGAAATCATTAAGTGAGAACAAGAATATAAGAATTATGAAGCCCGATAAGGGCGGGGTTGTGCTTATGGATGCCATTAATTATGAGAGCAAAATGTTTGACATATTAAATGACAATACTAAATACACCAGAATATCCTTGAATGAAATTAATATTGCCTACAAGCGAATTTATGTTATTTTAAATGACTTATTAATGGATGGAGTTATTGACATGAGTACTTTTAAATATTTGCATGTAGACAAACCGAGAATACCCTCCATATTTGGGATACCAAAGGTGCATAAAGATGAAAGTGACCCACCTTTGAGAGTGATAGTGTCAGCGAAGGTTCGGTCACTGCACCTTTGGCCAAGTACATTGACCAGAAGATAAAAAGCTTGTTTGTGACAACAATGTTATTTTAAAAGATTCGTGGCATTTCTTAGGAAAACTAAATGAATCACTTGCAAATGAAACAAAAGGTTTTGGTACCTTGGATGTGATTGACTTATTTACAAGTATACCCCATGATGTAGGCCTTGAATGGTTTGAAGAAATGCTACTTGAATCCAAACTACTAGGGCACAATGAGTTCAGAACTGTTTTGTTATTAATGGAGATTGTCCTAAAGAATAATTTTATATTCTTTCAGGGCGAGTATTTTCGACAAACTAAAGGTGTGGCGATGGGGGCACATTGTGCTCCCACTTATGCTAACACTATAATGTCCTTCTGGGAGAATAAGTTTGTACTGAATTCAGAATATAGTAGTTTATGGAAGTTGTATGGTAGATTTCTGGACGACTTGTGTTTCTTATGGGCAGGCACTCAAGATGAATTTGGTAGTTTTGTGGAATACCTAAATGGTACCACAGAATTTTTAAAATTCACTCACAAATTCACTACTGATGAATTGAAATACCTTGATGTTAACATATCTAAAACTGAGTATGGCTTTGAGTCTAGAATTTATAGAAAAGAGACCTTTTCTAATTCTTATCTGCACTACTCAAGTTCGCACCCAGCACACCAGGAAAGGAGTGTTATAAAAGGGCAATTTGTGCGTGTGTGTAGAATGACTTCTGATGATGCATGTTATGGTAACGAATGTAAAACCTGAAAACATGTTCCTGAATAGAGGCTACCGGAAGAGCTCATTGATAGAGTTTTCAAAGAAGTCAGTGATGGGAGGAAGGGAAGGTTTGCCCCTGTATTGGGTAAAATTGAAGATGTTGCAACTCAACAAGTCACAAACAAGAAAGTAGATGGGTTAAATAATGAATTGTATCAGGTATCATTACCACATATGATGGACAAGCTGGTGTGATCAAAAGAATTTTTGACAAAGAGTGGATAAACTTTTCTAAAGTTTCTGACTTAAATCACATTTTCCAGGGTGAAATAAAACATATTTATAGGAAAGGGAACACCCTGAAGGATATTTTTGAAAGAGGTAGTAAAGGGAATTCAAGGTTAGCAGGTACAAACAAAAAGCTGGTGTATTTAAATGTGGTGCTTGTAATTATTGTTCTTATTTGATTACTGGGGATACCATTACTTTACCTGCCAGAAATAACAAAATTTTAACTTTAAAAACTTTTGCGAATTGTAACACAAAAGGGATTATTTATGTTGGGTTATGTAAAAATGTTATGCTTTTACATTGGCAAGAGTGAAAGAAAGGTTAAGCAGAGAATTTATGAGCACACCTATGATATTCGTATAAAATGTGAAACAAATTCTCTGTACAAACACACAAAAACTTGTCCTGAAGCTGAATTTCAGTTTTTATATTAGAGGTTGTGCCAAAGGACCCCAGGGGCGGTATGTGGGAGACTTTAGTTGAATACAGGGAATTATACTGGCAAGTGGTGTTGGAGGCCAGTAAATTCCCTGGTTTAAATGACATGATCTCACTTGCCCCTGTATTAAAAATGAGATCAGCAAAATTGTGACATTAATGTGTAATAATCCTCCTTGTCAGTAGAGGGCAGTAACTCAATGTATTTCTATGTATAATGATTGTTTTTACTGGCTGTTTTTTAAAAGTTGGATGAGTATATAAAAGCAGTTAACTGAATGTATTAGTGTAATCTGATGAAGTTGTGGACGAAAACGTATGGTGATTTGATTCAGCGTTATTTTTTCGAGTGAACTGTTCGGCTTAATAAATTTGTGTGCCTACCTAGCAGTGGTTCAGGGTGCTTTGTTTCTGCTTACTGGTTTGTTCTGCATCCTCCGTTTTTTGGTTACTAGGAAAGAAAAAAAGTTATATTACCTTCTGTGTATGATTCCACATTATTTAGAAGGGAGAAAACTAAAAACTTGTGTGAAATATGAAGTTGTGTATAATTATTTGTCCCTGGGTTTCTTTTTGTCTTTAATAGTCCACTCATTTTTTCAAGCTTGTCGTTTTAAGTTAATTGAAGAATCCATTAGTTCAGGTTGACTTAAAAAGTTCTTTTGCGGATGCTTCTTCAACAGTGAAAAGTTTTCTTTCCTTCTGGCAGGGATAGTCTTATTCTTGTTGGGAATATGAGTTATCCTTTGAGTCCTTCCTTTTTTAATGATTTTGTTAGAGGGACATGTGCTTTTCATTTGGACATTACAAGGGGTAAAAAGTCGTTGTGGAAGATGATAGTTTGGTCACCAATAATGGTGCATGAGACCAGGCATTTCTAAAAACAATGTCTTTGTCTTGAATGGAGATAAATCTTACAATAATAGATCTTGGACAGCTATTTTTACTGGATACAGAAGTTGTAGTTAAAGACCTGTGTGCCCTTTCTTTCCTGAGGGATAGTGCTTCTGGTAAGTTTAGGATTTTAGGAATCCAAGAAATCAGGAAATTAATCACATTGTCCTCCATCTGCTCCGGGATGCCATAGATTCTTATGTTGGTTCTATTCTCAATGTCGTCAATCTTTTCAATGAGTCTGGTGTTTTCTTGAAGAAGAAAATCTATGTTTTTCTCTCTTTCTGTTAACCTGTAGTCTGTATCTGTTACAGAATCTTCCAAAGCAACAATCTGGGTAGTTTGTTGTTTAAGGACATCATTTAATAAGGTTGTTTGTTTGGTGGAATCTTCTTTTAGATTGTCCACTTTTAAGTTTAATTTGTCTATTTTACCCACCAAGTCTTGAACTGTAGTAAGGATTGGCTGTATTTCTTTCTTCACTGGAGTTTCTTGCTGAGAAAATTTAGAGCTGCTCATCTTCCTTTGTGAATGTGGTTTCAATGTTCCTTCTTTTCAAAGGTTTGACAGGAAAATATGCAAATTTTAGCTTACAAATTACTTCAGCTTGTAGCTTATGACTTACAGAATCTAATTTTAGTAGTTTCATGTCTTTTATTGGTAAAATTAAATAAAAAATCCTGTCAGGAAAAAATAAAGACCATAGAGCTCAAGAACTCTGCTGCTTTCAGCTGGCCATCCAAGCCACTCCCAAACTGATTGCCATTCTTAAGGTAGAGCTGATGTCCTCCCAATATAGAAAAGTTGTAGAATAATACCCAAAGAAGGGTGGTGCTATGCCTGTAGGGATCTGTGGGGGATGTTACAGAATTCTCTAAGGGTAATAGCTCTGCTCTGTGGCAACTTAAAACTATTTCTGAGGGGGAGGCAGTGACTCAGAAACTGCTGGTTTGGAGGTCTTGCAAACAGAATAATGAAGAGGGCAGGAAAGCATTTGCTACACTGTCCTGCTGATCCTGTCCTTGTTGGCCCATTTAGGATTGCTGTAGCCAAATGACAACAGACTGATAAAAATGTATACATAACCCCAGGTTAAGGACAACAGTGGCTCAGCAATGTGAAAATCCCTTCATTACAACCAATGCATAAGTGTAGCTCACACAGCAAACAAATTGTAATCTGGAAGGAATTGATGAATACCTTCCAAGAAGTTGGAAAGCATGTTCTTATTGATTAGTCACCTACTGTCAATGTCACAACCCCAAATCTTCTCTCATCCAGTAACTATTCTGCAAACAGTGACTTAGTAAAGTCTGGTAAACCTGATAGCTTAGCTCAGAGGATGAGGGCAGACAAGTGAATATGGAGGATTTTTGCCGCCACCCTATGACAACACCATGACATCACATAAGAACAGATCAATTATGAAGACCATCTGCAAAAATTAACAAAAGATTGAATGGCTAATCCATGCAGCTTCTTGTTGCTCACTGCCCGGGAGTGAGACTGAACTTAAAATTATTCAGTGCCAATCAGCCATAAATAAGTTGTTGTTAAATAAATTTGTTAGAATCGGACTGTAAAAATCATTGAGTTATTCAAAAACAATGTCAATCAATAACAAACAATAATGCAGGAGAACTCAAGTATCTTAAAGCTCTAATGTACATTAGGAGGCAAAAAACCATACACAAAGTTGTATAGAATTTTGACTGGTTTATTCATACAGTGTTTGCCATTTTATATCATTTACAATCAGCTTTTGCCCACCTCACTGACGTGGTCAGTGACAGGGTCTTTACATCATAGTAACTTAGTAAAAAGTGCTGACATTGTGTTTTTCAAAGAAGTCTTTTCCCATGAGAATGTTACAGCCTTGCAAACACCTGGTCAGTCACGATGACCTCCTGAGGATGTAGCCAATTCAAGGCTCTTCAGATTAGTTCGAATACAATAGATGTATGTCTTTTTTAATGCCTCTCTTTGTCTTTCTGGTTCCCCAGCTGCGCACTATCAGAGATAGTGTGCACAAGGCTACTCTCCTGGTGGAGGCAGGAAAGAGGATACACATGCGAACAGATTTATTATTTTCTAACTTTGCAAAATAATCTTTACTTGAAAGACATGAGCCAGGCTGTGTTTGCAAGCTGCCAAGGTCAAATTTCTGATTACACTGCAGCTTGTGCTTCAAGCAATAATATGCAGGTTTATTTCTACTATTATTCTAGTAAGACAGAATTAAATGCATTACATAAACTTTGTTCTCTATTATGGATTTAAGTACATTTATTCCTAACTAAAGCACACATTTCTCTATATATTTGATCACACAACTTATATATGTTTGAATGTTTAAATACACATCTTCCTAAGCAGCACACATTGTAAATATATTTTTCTAGGCAGCATGTATGTAAATATATTTTCTAAGCAGCATGTATAGATTTTTCTAACATTCTCCCTCCTGTTAATGCATTTAATGCTATTTGAAACATAAACAGTATTATTTCATTTCTTAGCCTTTTCCTTTCAAGGACTCTCAGCTAAGTAAGTCATTTGTTTTATATTTCAGATAGACTTTCACTTGGTATCAACAAATTCAATTCCATATCTTGGTACATAGTTTCAGTCACTGATACATCAACTAAGTCTTTAACTAATTTTTTCACACAGGGTATCCCAGCAGACACATGCTCCAATTATGAGCAGTACCACACAAATTGCAATCAGAATGTTCAATAGGATGGAACCCCACCCCCCCAAACAGATTCTGGAAAAAGTCCATCAGTGGGTTTGGGCCTGGTTTAGTCATTGCTGATACTTGCTGAATTACCTCTAGGTGGTCATTGATTTCATGTTGGTTGTCTGGAATGTACGCACAGCATTTTTCTTCGTGTACCACCTCTTGCCGCTAGGGTGAAGTAAAGAGCCATTCGATTTTGTAGCACAACAGTTTTTATTGCATTCAGTTCATTAGTCACCAATTCTAGGGTGGAAAAAGTTGCATTGCTCATGACTTTTTGACAGCTTTCTCAGCTCCCAGATCGATTTGACTGCTCCATAGGCTGGTGGTATTCCTGCCCTGGATATAACACTGTTGCCCAAGTTCATATGAGTCAATTTACTTTTGTCTTTCACTGAATTATGGCCTTTTCAACCAGCTTCGATTTTACCAACTGGATTCACAGGTTTTTTTTTTTTTTTCACTGGACCTTCAGATTCTCGAGCTGTTTTCCTTACGTTTCGTATTTTACCCAAAGGTAATTCTGCAGTATGTCTTATTGCTGAAACCAGATAACCCAAAAAAACAACTGCCGGACCAATTCTCAGGTAACCATTTATATGCCTTTTTCCCACAAATAAAATCATTACTTTGGTACTGATACGTGTTATCCCTGCATGAAACATTTTTCTATTCTTAATAGACAATTGCTTAGTTAAGACTGGATTGTCACATACTGCATTTAATGTAGTTTTCATGGAACTCAGATATGAATCATGGTTAGTATTACAAACAGTACCCCCACTTTTGACTTTAATGTAACATTTATAAGACATTGTTATATTACCATTACTCCAGCCCACCTGGAGGGTATTACTCTTGTAGAGACATACAACTCCTTTTTGTGTGAACAGGTATAAATAAAGCAATTTTGTCCTGTGATCTCACAGTTTCTGTATAAAAAACTTCCCAAAGTCTTATTTTATCCCCAGAGGGACAGAGGACGTTAAAGTCTATTATATTTTGTTGGTATAGCTGTACAAACTCAGCAATTTGAAATGTGCATAGTTTCTGTATACACTTGCTTCATGGCCAGGTACGTGTTAAAATTTGGATGCCAGTCTATAAACAGTTCATCACGTCTTCTCACTTTCACTTGTGTGGTTGAGTGCAGGAAAAACCACAATAAGAGAAAAATTGTCACACTTATAGTTAACAAATACATAGTTAAAATAATTATGCAATAGTTCTTGGGTTGCTCTGCTTTTTGTCTTCTTTACTCTTGGCCATTTTGCCCTTGTGTATCAGTCACAAAGTTTTTATTCAGCTGAAAGTTCTTTTGTCTGAAAAAGAGTTAAACTGCAAAACAGATTTATTCATAACAGTTTCTTTATTTAATTAGCTAGTGAACTGTCAGCCTCCAGCCCTGCAGGCATGAGAGCTTTTTACTGAGGCACATAATATGCCCTTCCAAATACTACTTTAAAGGGGATCAAACCCTTTACATTTGTTACTATTTTTATGCTCAGCAATGCTAGAGGTAAACAGCAAATCCAATTCTTCTGAGTCTTACTCATCAACTTTCTTAACTTGTTTTTTTTTTAAAATCCCATTGTACCTCTCCACCAGTCCTGCTGACTGTGGGTGGTAAGCACAGTGATTCCTTAAGGAAAAGCTTCTACCCATTTTGAAAACATATCTATGATCACTAAACAGTATTTCTTTCCTTCACATTTATTCAACTCTATGAAGTCCATACAAATAGTATGGAATGGATATGGTGGTGTAGGGAAACTCCCTTGCTTGTTTTTAAATGCTCCTTGTGCATGGTGCTTGTTACAAGTATGACAAGCTGCACAAAATTTTATTGTATAATTTATGTATCCATATGTTTGGAATATTTTATTTACTAACTGTACCATCCCCCCTGTTGAGACATGGCTCTGCCCATGGCTCAACAAAGCTGCATCTCTAAATAAATTAGACGGTAATATTGTTTTTCCTTTGGAAATGTACAGTCCATTCTTAAAAATTGCACCTTGTTTTACCCAGTTTTGTTTTTCTGCTGTTGTAGTAAGCATTTGCATTGTTTTTAACATGTCTAAATGTAAAATCTCAAAGGGCTGTAATTTTTCATTAAAAAAATAAAGTTCCTGAGTCTGAGGCTGCTTGCTTTGCAGCTGCATCAGCTCGTGCATTACCTTTGAAATCTTATCCTGTTGTTTTGTATGAGCTACACATTTACAAATAGCTACTTTGGTAGGCAACTGAATAGATTCTAATAGCTCCAAAATAAATTGCGCATGATTAATAGGTTTTTACTGGATGTAATCATCCCTCTATTTTCTTTATTATTGTGCAAACACATGCACTGTAGAAAAGCATACTGATTATCAGTATATATGTTTACTTTTTTGCCTTTTACTAAAATACATGCTTCTGTCAAAATTACCAGTTCTGCTGCTTGAGCATACAAGTTGTGTGGCAAAGTTTGTGCTTCTAAATTTTTAGTGTCTGTAACTACTGCATACCCCACCAGATTTTTCCCTGTAGGACCCCTTCTGCATGAGCCATTCACGTAATATGTCACCTCAGCATTATTCAAGGGCATATCTGTAAGATCTTGTCTAGGTAAAGCTAACTGTTTATATGAGGTTGACTCAGCAGTATGGTCATACATGAAAGATGTCTAGCAGGAGAAAGGTATGCAACTTTTTCTTGTGGCAGAATTATTGCAACTGCATGAGGCATTCTCAATGTGAGAGGGTGGAATAACACCATTGAGGCTGAAGCCTGTACTGCCATTGCTGCTGCAACTACTGCTTGTACACAGTGAGGCAAAGATTGCACCACTGGGTCTAACTGTAATGAATAGTAAGCTATGGGGCATTGCTTATCCCCATGTTGTTGCTTTAATACTGATGTCATGTACCATTGCTTACAATCTATGGTCTAAAAAAAAACGTTTGTGATAACTTGGAAGTCTTAAAACTAATGAAGAAGCTATTAACTGCTTTAACCTGCAGAAAGCCATTTCTGCTTTTGTTTTCCATTGTAAAATAATTTGGTACCCAGTTCCAACAAAAATTAGTTGTACCTAAGAAAAGACATCATTTCTTTTTTAGTTGTTGGTTTGGGTGCTTGCAAAATTGCTGTTTTTTTTTCCTTTTTTCTTTCCCCTTATCTAGTATTTTATCTTTATTGAATATCACATATCCCAGGTATCTAACCTGTGTTTTTTTTCCCAAAGTTGTAACTTACTTTTGTTTACTTTGTGTCCTTGTATTACTAAAAATTTTAACAATGCTACTGTATTCACCCTGCACTGCTGCTGGGTGCTGTTAGCAAGATGTCATTTACATAAAGTAAAATTTAACTACTTTCTGGTGGGGTAGACCCTGCCAGATTGCTAGTCATTTTTTGTGCAAATATTATTGGGCTCTCATAATATCCCTGTGGTAGTCGAGTATATGTATACCTTTTACCCTGAAATGTAAATGCAAACCAATATTGACTATCAGGATGTATAGGTATTGAAAAGAAAGCATTACTTATATCTACCACAGTAAAATACTTCTGTTGTGGCTTTAAATCATTTAACAAGGTATGTGGGTCTGGCACCGTGGGTGCTTTAGGTATTACTGCATTATTTACAGCTTATAAATCTTGTACCATCTGCCATTCCCCGTTCGCTTTCTTTAACAGGAAATAGGGGTGTATCACATGGTGAATCAGGAGATTCTACCAGTACTCCTTTTTGAGTAATGCTGCTTATTATAGGCTTAATTTTTACTTTTGCATTCTTTCCCAAAATGTATTGTTTTTTTCTGTGGTCTAAAAGCTGACTTTGGGGTAATTGTAACTGGTCTTGCTGCTTGAATAAGCCCTACATTTAACTTGCCTGTTGACCACAGAGTTGTTGGAATTTTACACAAGGCCTTTTTTTTTTTTTTAATAAAAATGCTAATCAGCTGTCCTTACTAGATTGCAAGTGTACAGCTGTATGTGTCTGTGTCAACCAATTCAGTTTTGTTTTTATATTTCTTGTCCTGACATTTTTAAATCAGTCTGTTTTCCCATTTTGTTACCTTTTTTTTCTAAGTCTGCCCATTTAAAACTTTTGTTTTTTGTCAAGCTGACATGTGGCAGTCTATTGGACTTATACAATCTCATGAACTCCTGAGGTAATGAACAGCTTACTACACTGTTTCCCTCAGTATCCCAGCATAAAGTTTGTAATATTAATTTGTCAGCAGGATTTTTACTTATATTTCTTATTAGGTCCTGGTGTGCTACAGTAGTATGGAGTACAATGTAACAAGTGCTGCTGATCAGTGTCAAGGGAGGGTACCTTACTGATGGCTACGTTTATCAGTTCTTTGGTTACTGCCCTGGACCAATCATAACTAGGTCCTGGCTGTACCAATAATAGGCTTCACCCTCTGATCACACCACAAGAGCATTCATTTGTCTTTGTGCTTCCATACCCTGCATGGTAGGAACTACTGTTATGCCAAATATTTGCACAAGGTCTTTTCCCAGTAAGTTTACTGGATATTTTTGCAGAAACTACAATTTTACTTTTCTGAGTCATACCTGAAACAGGGTCAGTTATTGCTATATTATGGGAAAGTGGTTCCCTGTATAGCTGTCCATTTGCTGCTTTTACTAATATATAATCAGGTGATTTAGAATGTTTTGGTAACTTGGAGGGGTATATCAAAGTCCGTGACGCTCCTGAGTCACACAGGAATTTGACCTTTCTTCCCTCCACCAGAAGTGTTACTTCTGGTTTTGTATTTGCTAGGTAGAGCTCCAGGCTCAACAATGCTAAATCTAAAATTTTATTTTCATTTTTATTCTCTACATCTGTTTGTACTTCCTCTATTCCCTCTACTATATTCACATTTTCTTTTTGTTTATTAACCTTTCCTGATGATTTTTGGTTATTATCACTATCATATAGTCAGTCCACATCTCCTTTATCTTTTGTCATTGCTTTCTTATTTTGTTTATAGTCCCTAGCTAGATGCCCTTTTTACCTGACTGTAATACAAATACTTCAGCTCCGTCTTCAGCAGTGAAGACTTGTGCCCTTTTTTTCTTTTTACTATTAAAGTGTCTTTCAGTACGTCTAGCATACTCAAGTAAGGCTTGCAGCCTGCTTGTTCAGTGATTTATCATATGCCTTGTAATAAAACTACTAACAGAGGCAATGCAACCTTTTAAAAATGTATATATATATATTTTTTTTAATTGTTATTTTAAGCATTTTAATAATCTAGCATAATATCCATCTACTGTCTCATTTCCCTGTTGTATGCATTAATTAATGCAAGTCCAGTCTGCTCTAAGTTTTCATTTTTCAGAGATTCTGTCTGTTAGACCTTTCACTCTGTTGTCTAAAAATGTTTCAGAATTTTTAAGCTTCTGTTTTTCTTTTGCCTGACGCCCTGCATCAGATTAAAGCTTGTTTAAGGAGTTTAACTAGTGAAAGTTTATCTAGTTTACTATCAAATTTATAGTTGTTAACACATTTTGCAAAATATCTCACATTATTTGCTTACTGTAATTGCATATGCTTCACATTATCCGTTAGGGGCGGATCTCGTGATCTCTTAGTGCACTGATTTCCCATGTCTTAAAAAGACTGTTACGTAACCCTTCTCTTGTACCACGTGGTATCTTATTTCCCCATATCCACAGTAGTGTCTAGAATGACTGTTTACTTTGCTTTGTTATTCCCTGATCTATGACTCAAGATACAATACTTGACTCTCTCTCTCCCTGCTATCACAAACCTTAGCAATAGCACAGTGTAACCTGGTCCCTGATCTAAAACAAAGACAAAGAGGGAAATTCTTCTTACCTGAGCCTCCTGCTCTTATTGTTTCTCCTTGGGGCCCAGTCTTCCGCTTTTCAGCCACAGATCAGAAAGTGGACAGCCTCTTTACACACAACAATTCAGTCGGAGGTCTTTTCACTTTAAGAAGAACCATTCTTTTCGCAGCTTCTCCTGCGCAGATTTATTAGCACTTATGCACTCTGTGACCTGCAGCTTACCAAGGGAATTCCGGTCCGAAGGACCAAAATGTTAAATAAATTTGTTAGAATCGGACTGTAAAAATCATTGAGTTATTCAAAAACAATGTCAATCAATAACAAACAATAATGCAGGAGAACTCAAGTATCTTAAAGCTCTAATGTACATTAGGAGGCAAAAAACCATACACAAAGTTGTATAGAATTTTGACTGGTTTATTCATACAGTGTTTGCCATTTTATATCATTTACAATCAGCTTTTGCCCACCTCACTGACGTGGTCAGTGACAGGGTCTTTACATCATAGTAACTTAGTAAAAAGTGCTGACATTGTGTTTTTCAAAGAAGTCTTTTTCCCATGAGAATGTTACAGCCTTGCAAACACCTGGTCAGTCACGATGACCTCCTGAGGATGTAGCCAATTCAAGGCTCTTCAGATTAGTTCGAATACAATAGATGTATGTCTTTTTTAATGCCTCTCTTTGTCTTTCTGGTTCCCCAGCTGCGCACTATCAGAGATAGTGTGCACAAGGCTACTCTCCTGGTGGAGGCAGGAAAGAGGATACACATGCGAACAGATTTATTATTTTCTAACTTTGCAAAATAATCTTTACTTGAAAGACATGAGCCAGGCTGTGTTTGCAAGCTGCCAAGGTCAAATTTCTGATTACACTGCAGCTTGTGCTTCAAGCAATAATATGCAGGTTTATTTCTACTATTATTCTAGTAAGACAGAATTAAATGCATTACATAAACTTTGTTCTCTATTATGGATTTAAGTACATTTATTCCTAACTAAAGCACACATTTCTCTATATATTTGATCACACAACTTATATATGTTTGAATGTTTAAATACACATCTTCCTAAGCAGCACACATTGTAAATATATTTTTCTAGGCAGCATGTATGTAAATATATTTTCTAAGCAGCATGTATAGATTTTTCTAACAGTTGTAATGACAGTAAATACCTTTTTGGCATCTGGAGCCAACATCTAAAATCTGGCGAGCTGTAATCAAGGAAAACGATCAGCAACTTTATTGGCTTTGGAGGCAGTGGAGAACTAACTGCTTCAACAAACATTGTACACATTTTGACTGAGACCGTTTCTTGTGCAGGACTGAAACCACAGCTTGCTTTCCAAAATGGAAAACTATTTTTTTTATTGTGAAAGTGCTCTTCCAACACCGCAGTGGCCACCCAGATAGCCATAAGTACAAGAAAGGTGATGTCTTTCTAAACCTGATGTGACCAAGAAGCTGGCCACAAAGTCAAAAAACATTGACCCTGAAAGTATGTCCCCATTCCAAAAAACCCGCACCACATCTGTTAAAAGGTGTATATCCTAAGAAGAAACCTAATCATTTTGCCAGTAAGAAATCGCATTATACTATGACAGGAAAACAAATTTCCAAATGCACAAGTTATCTATTACCCTGCCAGTGACTAGAACTCTATAATGTTTTTGTCTACTGCTTTTCACCAAGTTGACCAAGGCATGTGTGAATGCCATACCTGGACCCACAGTCCAACATGTTGAAATGAAAAGACCCAGAAATTGCATGACTTCTATCCTGACCCTTTTGGACTGCAAGAGACCTGCTGTACCTTCCTGTTATTGAGATAACCTGGACATTGGGAGTCTAAAACTGGATGAAGAAACATCTACCTCTAAACTGAAAAAACTAAAGACTTGCCATGGACCTCTTTCTTGTCCATTAACAAAGCAACACCTAAACCATGACACATCTGAGAGAAAATGTCATGCCCTGCTGAACACCAGTGACCCCACTGCCATTGATTAAACAATCTTCCAAATGTACTACCAGCTTTCATGCAGTCCTGCATTGCTATGCACAGTGAAGATGAGAACTACATTTTTTCAAATGTGGAACAAACCACAGTAGACCCAATGTGATTACCTATGTCAAACTAAAATTGATCATTCATGCACATGTCCAGCAAAGGCCAGTCATACCCTCAAACTGGAAGTCAATGAAAGGTTGATTTTATATCCAGTTTAGCAAGCCAGGGATTAGAAAACTTTTAGATAATTCTGATGCCATCCTTCCTGGAGGAATATTGAACCTGGGCATCTACTCTGCTAATGCAGTCATTTACCAATACAAACACTAGAAAAGAGGTTAATGAATGACTCTATACGGTCCCTGTGGTTTTTCAAGTACCAAGCTTAAGGGACGAACCTGGAAGGAATGAGTGAAATGGGCTAGCAGTCTTCCAGCTAAAATTTCTGCATTATTCAGTTCCTTGATAATGCCTTCTTTGCAAAAAATGAATGAATGTTATGACAAGGTTAACAAAATTGTGCCAGCTTGTGCTTTTATAGGAAAATCCATGAAAAAACTTGGCAACAACTCATGTCGTGCTTGGTCATTGGCAATTTGCTACCAACCTGTGAAGCACGTCAGAACTGATGGGAATATCTGAGCCGTTACTTTCAGTGAAAGGCTCAAAAAGAATAACTGACTTGAGCACCCTGAAAGGAAACACCTCCCTCAAATACTGTTTCTAATGTAACTATGGGCTGGCCTATCTGAACTACTGGTATGCATTTACCTGAAGGTTGACTATACTTAGCACAAAACTTAACTGCTAGGTAACTTTTCCTACAGTCTGAACACACGTGCAAAAGACATTGTGTCAGCCAAGTGTGTGCATTGCTATTATAGACCCAACAAGCTTCAGTTCTGCACTTGACTTGATCAGTACCTGATAACATCCTTGATATATCAATCATTACTCCTAACCAGGTGTTCACATATGTCTTGTCCCACTTCAATATCCATTCTATTGCTTTTAATTTCAAAACTTCTGGTCATACCAGAGGCAGGCTAGCTCTCCCCCAACATGTTGGGTCTCCCTTATAGTAAGAAAATAAGTGAACAGGTGTAACACCAGATGGAGGATCCTTTTCTAAAATAATGATCATGAAATAACTAAATCCAGCCACGCTGTTATCTATTTATGAACTCAATTTATCTCCAGTTGCTTGTTTCCCAAGACTGTCAAGGATTAGGATTAGGATATCAGAACATTTGGGGGATATTAGAAATTGCAGGATTACAAATGCACTATACAGACACACCATTAAGCATCCCACTGCCAAATTCTCATTCTGCATTATTGATAACATTATTGGAAACCGGGCATTTAAAACAGGTTGGCATGACATTTTAAACAATAAAGAGAAAAGATGGATAGTCAAACTTGGTGGGCTTTTCTCACCGGGACTTAATGACAAAATGTGATGTACTGTTCCAACATTTTATTATTTGTATTGCAGCTCAATCATTGATGGTCTAATCATGTGGTTTTCTCATCATAATCAAAATGTGATTTACTGTTCTAATATTTTTTTTTATTGCAGCTCAATCGTTGATAGTCTAATTATGTGGTTTTCTCACAGGATCTTGACATAATGTGAGCTAATGATTTATTGTGTTAATCCATTATTTCTATATTTTTTATATTTCATACAGCAATTTCTTCCCAAATACTAAGGATGTATTTTGGTTTCCACTCATAATGTATTATGACTTTTTGGTATATATTAAGGTAGACAAGTCTTTTTGCCTGTTTTGCAACTAATTATTTTTCATTTTAATAATAATTCTTCTTTTTTGACAGGAAGTGATGTCATTCCTTCCTTGAAAGGTATATATGGAGCATTCCTATTCTATGATTGTAACTACTGAGGAAAGCTAAATAGCTGAAACCGGTCTAGTTTCAGTGTATTAAACTACTTTTGAATCCATTCGTGGTGCTGGCTTATTTTCTTTATTTTATGTCTAGAATAATGCATCAACTGTGCTAGTACTTTAAGGACAAACAACTATAATCCTCAGTGTACTCTTGCCAAATATATGTATTAGTCAAAAGTTTAAAATGAATAATAAAGAGAGTGCTAAGAAAAGTAATTTAGAAAGATGGCAAAATATTGGACCAGTTAATATCATATCTCCTGTTTGTCTTTATTATTAATATGAATTATTATTGTTAATGTAGGGACTTCTGTGTACTATTAAATACAGCCAAAGAAACCTGGGAGGATGGAAAAAAACAAAATTTAAACATGTCTTAAAACATTCTACTCACAAAAAAGACCAAAGGTAGTGCTGCCCAATGTTTGGCAACACATGTAAACAGTGTCCTTTGTTAAATGGTTTGTCACTTTTTAGAAAGTGCTGACTACAAAACAGAACCAGTAAGCATGAGACACTTAAATTAGTACAGCCTTCCCATATTTAACAGTATTATATTGTTGTAATGTGATTTAATGCACTGCTCAGTCTTGACTGACTATTATTCTGTTTGCATTATTTTTATTCAGGGAACTGTTATCTATTTGCAATTTATTTATGTTGCATTGTTTGGTCAGTTTGAATTGTTTTTTTGTGGGCAATGTTATTTAAACTGGCTTGCATCATATTTCATTTTCTCTGATGATGGCTTAGTGATCAAAAAGTGCTTAACAGTATTAAAAAAAAACTTGCTTGTCCATAAGATATTTTGAGTTTGTTTATGTATGTTTGTGTATGTTTATTTTCAACAGAAATGGACTTGTGCATTCTTGAATAATTTTTTATTGTCATTGTTTTTATAACGAAGCAATAAGGAGTTTAAATCGAACAACAAGTCCTACCTGGGCACAAGATCTTTTAGGCAGTCCAGAATAAATCTGATAACATTCTTCTTGCATGATTTTTTTCATCTTTTTGCTAGCTCTTTCAGTGCAAAATACAAAATGCTTCATTTTTAACCTATTAAGTCTGCATATTATATAAGAAGTAAAATCACGGCATGCCCAAATGGATGTGGGGAAATGGACAATTTCTTCAGTATATTCTTTTGTAACTGTACCTCATGAATATCAAGCATAACAGCAAAACATTTAATGAATATATTTGGAAGAGAAATACTGAAATTACTGCAACATAAATTATTGATATTTTTTTGTTTTGTAGACTGATAAAAAACAAATGCTCCACAAAGTAATACAACTTAAGCAGTTCATAGTTAATGGATACTCCTAAAAAGATACATTAACTGTGGCAATTTTACGTTACTTATACTTTGATTATTATTGATTTTCACCTTTTGCTTCTGTTTTCCTTATTGTGTTAAGGAAGTTACAGTCATATCTATTCAACATACAACTGGATTTGAGTCAGTTGATTAAATAATTGAAGTGATTGGGAATTATGGAATGTAAGTGAATTGTGTATAGTATTGGCCTTATGCCCTGATAAAAACATTGTTAAATTAGCCGACATATACACATTCATTTTTCTCTGTATTTTTGCTAGCGTCATTTTGCAAGTCATGTCTTGAGGTTCTATATGAATCATTAACAATGCTTTGTTTTCTTTTTAAAATGAAAATAAATGGCAATGATTAAAATAAATCATTTGCTTTTGTATTCCTAAAAGAAAAGCAGCTTTGAGTCAAAATGCAGAATTATTACTTCAAGGAATAAATCTATTACTGTACTTTGTCTGTTAACATCTTTTGTGATTCTCTACTCTATGAAAATACAGGTCATGCTTACTCAACCCAGTGATTTTTTTTCAAAAGGTCACCAAAGCAAAAGATGAAGGCAAAATGGTACACACCACATACCTCGGCTTGGCCAAACCTTTTGACATATTTCCTCACTCAGGCATAGTAGAAAAGCTACATAAACTAGAAATAAACCCGTGTCACCACTGACTTCCAAGAGGGAAACAAATAGGATGCAGATTATCAAAATATGCCCCACAATGACAGCTACCTGATACTTACCTCTGAACCTATAAACCTATATGATATCGACATAGCATTTTCTTTGCAGTATAACAAAGCAAATAGAGATCAAATATAACTTGGGGATGCACACAGTAAATCATAATTGTTATGTTTTAGTAATAAATGTTAATGTCATGAATGCGTTATACATTTGTTTAAAAGTTCAGAATTATACCATTAGTATTTTTCTCCTAAGCATCAAGAATTCTCAAAAAATATTTTTTATAATTTGCCTGAAACTAAAAAGAAATATAAAAGTGACTCCTGCAGAATATTAGTCTATGCCCTCTAATAAAGGACACAAATTAAGACTTATTTCAAAGTCCTGTACCAGCTTAGCATGTTCATTTATTTGTGTATAATCAATAAAGGAAATAAAATCATATTATATAAAATTGAACTGTCTGATTATATTCTTAGTATGTCAATTTGAAAGAATCACAGTTCTAAACAGTAATGTGAATTTCATAGCACAGTCCCTTATCATAGATTAATACATTTTTAATTAAGTGTATAAATAAATTATTCCCATTGACAATAGTCTGATCAAAAGTCTAGTCACTAGATCTGTGAGTTCATATCATGACTGCCACCTTCATTGTAAACATAGTTGTCACACTCACAATTATATTCTTTTTTTACGGAAGCATAAAGGATTATGATCACGTCTCCACTCACTGTGTTTGAGACACGTATGTCAAGAAATTCACCTGAAGAGCAGAACAAAGCAAATCTCAAGATGAATCTTAACATCTTTTTCAAGAGCATGTAACAAATTGGTTTTGATCAGACATAAAATTATAATTCTTTGTAGTGCATGGAGAGTTATTTGCTTCATGTACTCTCGGTTACACAAAAACGTGTAGGAGTGTGAAGTATTTTGCAGATTTATGCTGCCATGCAGACAGCAGGTAGAAGTGTTGTCCTTCTGGTGAGTGAGCAGATTTAAAATCTGACACTTTGTCACACTTTATTGTGAGACTGAAATGCTTACAGCTTTTAAAGCTGTAAAAATTATTCAAATGCTATTCGGTGGTAGATAACTGTATGCTCTTCTATAACGATAAAGTGCAACAGGGTTGAATGGTGCTTAAAACTTTAAATCATCTTTCTTACATCAGAGAGATACTTAACAAGTTGTCTTTTCCTAAATTAGGAGTGCATAGTATTCATGTTTACAAACAGTAGATATAAGGAAGAGTAAAAGACAGAAGCAGTGGTCCAAGTACAAGTTACTGAAAGATATAGCTACTTAATGATATACAAAGATAATGTACAGCAAAATTAACTTTAATAATAATTTATGTTAAAGTGTATTGCTCACATTTAGAACAGTCTTTGTTTCCTTATACAGCACTCGTTAAAGGTACAAGTGATTTTGAAAAATTAATGAAGATTATGCCATGCTGTCTTTTTTCCCCAATATACCTACAAAATGAAGTTGTGGTAAGTATTGGGGACCAGTTGATTGACTGATTTTGTTTTTGCTTACCTGAAAAGTTCCTTTTCCATGGTGAACCAGTGAGAAAAAACTCAAAATTATTGCTTTCAAGGAAATATTCGGTATATAAATGGAGCAAATGGTAATCGTTTTTACAAAGAATGGGTAGTAACATGTTGAAAGACATACATGTTGCATTGTGCCATATTTACATTGCATAATGGCATTTAAAAAAAGGTCAGAGATAAATGTAATGTTAACATGATATACACTTATTTACAGAAAGAAATACATGGTTTGAGAAATAGCACTTGGATAATAATCAGAGAAGAGAGAGAGAGAGTGCTGCATGATATAACCTATTTACATGGACAATATAACTTAGGTTCATAGATTAGTACTAAGCTAACTGCCCTTGTGAGCCATTTTAAGCCTAGCCAGTTATCCCTTGTGAGACTGAAACCCTGCACCTTGTGTTTATAAGGCTTAACCATTAGGCCACCCGGGTATTTGTGGTAGTGATTTAACTAAAACCGGTATTTCACTTTTGACAGAGGAAGGTAATATATTATGTTTTTAACATAATACAAGTATCTACCTGCAAGCCCTAGGTGACAACTTGTCTTTCAAGGAAATAAGATATTACCGTTGATGTATTTAGCATGGAAATACAGTAACCTAGACATTAAATACATTTCTATGTAATCTCTCTCAGCTTATTGTGTAATCTTTAGACTTTAGTAATGCCACATTGATCTCTTATGTATATACACAGAAATATATAACTGCTGTCTTTGCTTATTGTGTAAACTTTATACTGTAGATGAATTATGCATAGTTGCTTATGACTGAGCTACTGCTTTAATGAACTTCTTTGTCCTATGGATAGTACTTCTTTGTCCTATGGATAGCACTTCTTTGTCCAATGAATAGTAGTACTTTGTGCTATGGATAGCACTTCTTTGTCCTATGGATAGCACTTCTTTGTCCTATTGATAGCATTTCTTTGTCTAATGGTTAGCACTTCTTTGTCCTATGGATAGCACTTCTTTGTGCTATGGATAGTACATCTTTGTCCTATGGATAGCACTTTGTTGTCCTAGGAATAGCACTTTTTTGTCCTAGGGATAGTACTGATATTTATGTTTTAGATGTCCATTGTGGAGCTTTTCTCCCAAGGCCTCCGCTGAAAAAGGGCATGTGTCAAGTCGGACTATCCTGGTAAACAAATGTAAAATAAATAAATAAAATGTCCACTCTAAATGCATCATTAGTAAATATAACTGCTGTCTAGGTTACTATGTTTCCATTCTAAATACATCAATAATAATATAGTAACCTGGACTTTTCTGGGGTGTTCTTATTAACAAAACAAAATGCCAAAGGGCAATTTTATTATCAAAAATTATATATTATTGTCTTGTGGGTTTCATTCCACATTTACTAGGTACTGCATATGGTAAGGAGGTTATACCCAACTTCAATTCTATTTCTGGCAACTGCTTCATAAAGTGAGTAATGAACTTTAAATGATCTGCTGTGTAACACCCAAATTAAGAAATGTAACTAGTGCCCATGATGCAGATGTGGTCATAATTTCTCTGTGGATTGTATAAAATTGAGAGAATAAAGAGCAACTTCTTTAGCACATAATCATTAGGCTTTTGATGCAAAACATGCCATCTTATATGTGCATAGTTCATGCTTTGTGTTTTTTTTCATATTATCATTGTTTTTAAGTTCACTTAGTACTGTAACATATATCTGTAGCTACTTTGTAACAGGGCACAGTAGATGATGTGTTACATATCTACCCCATTTTGTTTTATTTTTATAAAGTACATTACCAGACATTTTATTTGCCTCATTTGCAGTTTTGGTGAGGCAGAAGATTCATTGTTTCAAGGAAAAGAAAAGCAGGCAAGGAATAATATAGATCATGTAATCCCACCCACCATAGACTCACAATCTCATATAAGAAATAGATACATATAATTCTGCTGGAGTATTTACTGTGCATCACACAGAATTTCCATGCTATTACAAGCAGACTGTCTAAGCCTGAAATTCATCTCTGTTAATCAGCCTGATAAATATCAACTATGACAATGACATATGGTATGAATTCCATTAAAAAAAAAACAGTTCCCTAATGAATGTATGAGAGATTTGTGATTGTCTTACAAAATATCAGTCATAAAACATCAGAATCACTTAACTGCAAAACATAAGAAAAGCTTTTTTGATACATCAAAAAAATCATGTCTGCAAATGGCCTAGCCCCCCAACACACACAAACACACAATTCCAAGCCTCATGTTACTTATATAAGCCAACTTTTTAAGATTGTACTGTCTTGTAGAAAAGAAAAATGCCCAAGATAGTATAATCTGCATATTTAATATGAAAGGCATGGTATCCCATATTGGTGATCAGTGAGTTGAGTGCCACCATTACTGCTGTGATAAGGAGCATAGTACCCTAAGCTACCATAAAGTAGCTGCACACTGCTGATAAGCAGAGCTGCAAAGCAGTGTATTAAGCAAATGTATACTCTAATATGGCATTATATCTACGCCACAAAATAAGTCAGTAAAACTGGAAGAGAGAGAAGCTGTTTTTTTTTAGCAAAAATAGGGTAAGGTGTGAAAATGTTGGTTGGAAACTGATTAGCTTCTGGATTATGACAACTGAAAATCTACCATTATTTGAGTAGGCCCTCTTTTACTCAGAACACAGTGCATCGAGTCATTGAGATAATAGCTATAATTTAAGAATTGTTTTGAGAGTTCATTTAAGATAGCGAATGCTTAAAATTAATATTAAAATTAATTGTAGAAGATTTAGAACTTTATTTGTTAGATTTTTGTTTTATTTTGTTGATTCCACTTTAGAAAAAAGAAGTATCTGTACTATTAAAGTGCTGGATAATTTCATATGGGAAGAGCAAAATGAATGTTCTTAACTGGCATATCCACAAGGTTTGGGAAATAGGTGGCATAACAAATTAAAGGGTTGGTAATAGTGTTATAGTCCACAGAATGCAAACAAAACATGTTATCTTTTTGTGCACAAACAGGTACAATTTCAGAACTAAGGCCTCAGATCTTATGGGTATATATGTGTGTATATATATATATATATATATATATATATATATATATATATATATATATATATATATATATAAAGAGAGGGAGGGTTATAATTTTCCATTATACTAGACACTACCTGCCTCTCTCTTTCCCTTTCCTTTTGTTGCTTTTCTATAACAGGACATGCCTTGCAGATTCAAATACTTAATTATAGCCACCTTGTCCTTAAATAGCTTCTCATTTCATACTGAGGTATTTTCCACTTCTTATTTTCCACCTACTGACCTCTTATACTCCTCTCATACCCATCTCCAAGTTGATTTGTATGATATCTGCACAGTTTTCTTTTGTATGATCTCTTTTTTACATAAAAGAGATTTAAACCTAGCTTATGATTGATCATATAATGAATGGAAGTGCTTAGTAAGAAATATACATTTCTTTGCAGGAGAACCGAGTATATCATATTATTTATTATAAAAGTAGAAGTGCTGTTTATAAATGTTGGTTTTTATTTACATTTGCAATAGGGAAGCCCATCTGATCAAATCCAATTTTCAGTGAGATACATAGAGAAAAGGTCCAATATTAGGAGCAAAAATATAATATCAGCATATGTAATATATTTATCAGATGGCTTATTCACAAAGTGAAAGGTCCTCAATACACTTTAAAGTGAGTAATGCTGCCAGTACAGTGTGTGTAGGCAGCTATACATTATAAAAAAAACCCAAAAAGTAAAAACATGCACTATATGTCAGATTGCTTATATCATTTTGGCAAAAAGTACACATGCATTCAATCAAGATGTCATAAATTAATTAAATTTAGGAATGTATTGCGTTTTGCTTGAGTATCGATGATTCTCTGCCACTTACCCGAGGATACACCAATTTGTAATTTAGGAACATGCCTCAAAATGTAATTTAGTCATTTTGAGTTAGGGGCTGTACCACCCAGCATACAGTTTCTATCCTCTCTTTCTCTTCTGATCGCTATAGATACTACCACCACAGTTGTACAAATTTAGAGAGAGAAAATTAAGAAATTGTATTTAGGTATATTTGAACTATTATACATAAATGGACTTTGGTTTCAAGAAAGTAAGAAGTCAGCAGTAAATATGTAGCCATTTCACATAGAATCAGTTCTTCACACCCAAATGTAAAGTACAAGAAAGGAACATTGTTAGAAAAATATGTATTAATGTGTGTGTTTAGTGCTTATTAGAAGCTAAAAGGGTTAACACATTTCATTCTATTTTATGTACAGCTTAGTTTTGTATGAAACTACAAGATGCTTTTCAAACTGCAATATGCTTTCTGAAACTGCAAGATGCTCTCTGACCTAGTATTTGCTAGGACAGCAAAATTCATGTTTATGCCTTTTGGAAATTTACTGAGAAGCAGGTGATTATCTGCTAGGTCAGGAAAATAATGAAAAGAACAATACTGTTTTCTATAATGTTATTGAGCTTGAACAATCAGCTCTGTTCATGTTATGAGAACATGCACAGCTGCAGAAAAGATAGATACAGATGAACAAAGACTGCTTGAAGAAATGAACTATAATCTGTACTTGCTGTATGCTCAAATTAGCCATAGTACCTTGAATGGTAACATTGCATAGTGAGAAGTTGTATCTAACCGGTGGTCTCCAAGGCCATGTTGTTTTTCTTAGGAAGTTTTTTTGTAAACTTGATATGCCAGAAGAAAATCATGGGCAAATAGCTGCTATGAAATAATATTGAAAGAACTTGTGATTTATTATGTCAGCTTAGTAGGCAATGTCTTGTAAGAAATGTATAAGAATGGCTTCACTTCCTGATTCTAGTTAGACAAACTCTGTATTAGCACGTTTTTGTCTCCTTGCTGCAAGATTAAAGTGCCTTAACCTGAATCTGCCATGTGTTGATCTTTTTGAAGTTGTTTTTCCTTTGACAGATTGGTCCTTCTGACTGGAAACTCTCACTTCGCCTCAGATCTGATGGGCCAGGTGGCATGAAACCGTACGGGGAAGAGACCACATCAATTCTTCTGCTCTGAAAGACCTCCAACTGAATTGTCATTCAAAAGAGACCAGCCACTTTTCTGATCTGCGACTGGAGGATGAGTTAACGGTTTTTCCTCGAACCAGGCGATCAATCACGGAGGCTCAGGTAAGGTGAGATTTACCTTTTTTCTGTTTTAGATCAGGGACTTGATTTGTATCATCTGTCAGGAGATTTGTCTTGTACAAGTCAGGGACAGGAAGATTGCAGTCTTGTCATAGATCAGGGAAACAGAATAGGTAAGGCAGTTATTCTAGATAAACTGTGAAAAAGAGAAATCGTGGTACCACGTGAAAATAAGAAGGGTTACATAACATTTTAACAGTCAGAACAATATGGAAAATAAGTGCACAAAAAGATCCCAAGATCCGCCATTAACTGAAGATGCAAAATATATGCAATTACAGCGTGCCGACAATGTTAGGTACTATACAAAATGGGTTAAGAAATATGAATTTGATGGCAAATTAGAAAAATCCTCACTTATTAAACTTGTCAAACAGCTTAAAATTGATGCAAAAGGTCAGGTGAAAAAGCAACGTCAATTAGGCATTCCTCAGGCACACAGGTGGATTGAGGAAGCAAACCGTAGGGAACAGAAAAGTAATAATTCAAAAGCTAAGTTTCTAGATAAAGAAGACAATAATTTGGTAATAGCATCAGCCCCTCCGCCCCCTCCGCTTTCCTTACCAGAATATGAAGCGAGTGGACAAGCTGGTCCACCTCCGCTATACCCGGCTGTCTCCGCGAAGCCAAGACCATTTGTTAGAGATCCCATCGAGACTAGGTCTTGAACATGTAACTTAAGAGGGGGTACTGAGTTATATCAAATGAACAAAAATTCACGAGCTATGAGTGAAGAAGAGATATGTCCGCTCATAGAAGTACCAAATCCTCAGGAAGGGCAGGACCCAACTCTCCTGGTATATAGACCGTGGACACTGGAAGAGATCCGGAAAGCCACAGAGGGAATTCCCCATCCAAAAGTTAATTTTAGAAAACTCTTAGAAGACTTACAGGGCATGAGGCTAAGTTATCATTTAAATGGAGAAGAAGTAGAAAAAGTAGTTAGACAAATCGTAGGTCCAGATTGGCACATGATCAGTGGCAACTGGAATCCCCGTGACGCAGAACACAGGCCACTCCCACATAGCAATGCAGAACTGGATAACAGAGTGAAAGGTCTAATAGACCAAATCTCTGAGAAATGGAAGCCTAGGGCAGACTGGACTTGCATTAATCAGTGCATCCAACAAGAAGGTGAAATTGTTGACAGATATTATGCTAGATTATTAGTGTTTTAATAACCATTGTGGAATGCAGGTACCTGAAGACCAAACACATGATTCCCCGTATGAGCAGCAGCTAAAGAATGTGTTTTTAAAAGGCAGTATTTTGCCTATAAGCAGCTTTATTACAAAGCACATGGTAGACCATCGTACAAGTAGATTACAGTCACTACTTGAATATGCTAGACATGCCGAAAGGCATTTTAACAGTAAAAAGAAAAAGAAAACCCAAGTATTTTCTGTAGAAGATGGAGCAGAGGTTTGTGTAGTACAGTCCAGGAAAAAGGGCAAGAAAAATGCCCAGGGAAACAAACAATCTGATAAGTGATCAGAGGAGTTTGAAGAGAGAAAGAAAAGGGGTGAATGTTTTAAGTGCGGAAAAAAGGGACATTTAGCAAGGGATTGCAAGCAAAACAAGAAGGTAGCCATGGAAGATAAGGAGGGTGAGGACTGACTATATGATAGTCAAGAATCATTAAAAGGGAATAACCAAGAAAAGACAAATGCAAATGTGATAGAGGGAGTAGAGGATGTGATAGAAGAAATAGAGGAAGTGTAAGAAATCGCAGATAGTGAAGAAAGTGAAATTTTAGACTTAGCATTATTGAGCCTAGAGCTCTATTTAGCAGACACGAAACCGGAAGTTACACTTCTGATAGAGGGGAGGGGAGTAAAATTTCTGTGTGACTCAGGGGCATCACAGACCCTGATACATCCTTCCAAACTACCAGAAAATTCAGAATCATTTGATTACATATTAGTGAAAGCAGCTAATGGACAGCTGTATCGGGAGCCACTGTCTCATAACATAGCAATAACTGACCCTGTTTCAGGGATGACCTAGAAAACCAAAATTGTTGTTTCTGTAAAATGCCAGTAAACCTTTTGGGCAGAGATCTTATGCAGATATTTGGCATAGCAGTAGTTCCAACTATGCAGGGTATGGAAGCACAGCGACAAATGGATACTTTTGTGGTGTGACCGGAGGGCAAAACATTTTATTGGTACAGCCAGGACTTGGTCACGACTGGTCCAGGGGCAGTAACCAAAGAGCTGATGAATGTAGCCATCAGTAAGTCCCCCTCCCTTGACACTGATAAACAGCATTTGTTGCACTGTACTCTGCATTATTGTAGCACACCAGGACCTGATAAGGAATATGAGCAAGAACTGTTTAAAAACCATGCAAACAGATTAGTATTACATAATCTGTACTGGGACACAGAAGGGAACAGTGTAGTTAGCTGTTCATTGCTCCAGGAATTCTTTGCACTCTATAAATCTAATCGATTACCACATGTTAGTTTGACTAAGGACAAGAATGTGAAATGGGCAGACCTAGGAGAAAAAGTCACAAAGTGGGAAAAACAGACTGAGTTAGAATTATCAGAACAGGGAGTACAGAAGCAGAAGTTAAATTGGATAACACAGACACACCCAGCTGTACACTTGCAGTCTAGCAAGGACAGCTGATTAGCACACTTACTAGAAGAGGAAGAAAATGCCTTACAGAGCATACCAGAAACTCTCTGGTCAACAGGGAAATCAGATGTAGGACTAATTTGTACAGCAGGACCAGTTACTATCACACCAAAATCAGCATTTAGACCACAAAAGAGACATTATCCCTTAAGGAAAGATGCAGAAGTAGGAATCAAACCTATAATAGCAGCTTTACTTAAGGAAGAAGTACTGGTAGAATCCCCCAATTCACCATGTAACACACTCTTATTTCCTGTCAGGAAAGCAAGCGGAGAATGGCGTATGGTCCAAGATTTACAAGCTGTAAATGACGCAGTAATACCTAGAGCACCTAGGGTGCCAGATCCACACACCCTATTGAATGATTTGAAGCCTCAACAGAAGTATTTTTCTGTGGTAGATATTAGCAATGCGTTCTTTTCGATTACCGATACACCCTGACAGCCAACATTAGTTTGCATTTACATTTCAGGGGAAAAGGTATACATGCACGTGACCACCACAGGGATATTGTGAAAGTCCAACAATATTCTCACAAGGGATGGCAAGCAACTTGGCGGGATTTAGCCCACCAAGAGGCAGTCAGATTTTACTTTATGTAGACGACATCCTGCTGGTAGCCCCCACCTAGCAAGAATGCAGAGAAGATACCATAGCATTACTACAATTTCTAGCCACTCAAGGTCATAACGTAAACAAAAACAAGTTGCAGCTTTGGAGAACGCAGGTTAAATACCTGGGATATGTAATATCCAAAAAAGGCAGAACATTAGATGAAAATAGGAAAATAGCAATTTTACAAGCACCCAAACCAACTACCAAGAAGGAAATGATGTCCTTCCTGGGTATGACTAATTTCTTTCGGAGTTGGATTCCAAATTATGCCTTGGAGCCTGCTCCACTGACCAATTGATATACAAGAAGCCTATGGCAGCACAAGATTTATTACAATGGACACCAGAAGCAAAATCGGCTTTCTGCAAACTAAAACAATTGATAGCATCCTCATTAGTTTTAGGATTGCCAAACTATCATAAACATTTTTTCCAAACTGTAGATTGTAAGCAAGGTTAGATGACATCAGTGTTAACGCAGCAACATGGGGACAAGCAACGCCCCATAGCTTACTATTCATCACAGCTGGAACCAGTGGCGTGATCTCTGCCCCACTGTGTACAAGCAGTATTCGCAGCTGCAATGGCAGTACAGGCTTCGGCCTCAGTAGTGTTATTCCACCCTCTCACATTGAGAGTGCCTCATGCAGTTGCGATTATTTTACTGCAAGAAAAAGTAGCATATCTTTCTCCTGCTAGACATCTTTCCTGTATGACTATACTGTTGAGCCAACCTCATATGACAATTGAACGATGTACAACTTTGAATCCGTCTACCTTGCTCCCGACCCCTGCAGACAGCACACCACACAGCTGCCTGCAAGAGATTGAGTGAAAGACGCTGCCTAGAGAAGATCTAATGGATGTTCCCTTGGATGATGCCGAGGTGACATATTATGTGGGTGGCTCATGCAGAAGGGGTCCTACAGTGCAGAACCTAGTGGGGTATGCAGTAGTTTCTGATACTGAGATTTTAGAAGCAAAGTCTTTACCACACAACTTATCTGCACAAGCAGCAGAATTGATTGCCTTGACAAGGGCATATACCTTGGCAAATGGTAAATGTGTGAACATTTTTACTGACAGCCAGTACGCTTTTTCTACTGTACACATTTTTGCACAACAGTGGAAGAATAGAGGAATGATAACATGTACTGGTTAACCGATTAATCATGCGCAGTTTATTTTAGATTTGTTAGAATCTATTCAGTTACCTCAGAAAGTAGCTATTTGTAAATGTGTAGCTCATACTAAGCAACAGGATAGGATTTCAAAAGGTAATGCGAGAGCTGATACAGCTGCAAAGCAGGCAGCTTCAGCTTCAGAAATATTTCTTTTGAGTAAGGAATTACAACCTTCTGAGATTTTAGATTTAGAAATGTTGAAAACAATGCAGACACTTACTATGAAAGTAGAAAAACAGAAATGGATAAAACGAGGAGCAATTCTTGAGAAAGGGCTGTACATCTCCAAAGAAGGAAAACCGATATTGCCATCTAATTTGTTTAGATATGCAGCTTTGTTGAGCCATGGGCAGTGCCATGTCTCAACAGGGGGATGGTACAGTTAGTGAATCGAGTGTTCACAGCATATGGATTTACAAACTACACAAAAAAGTTTTGTGCGGCATACCATGTTTGTAATAAGCATCATGCACAAGGGGAGTTGAAGCCTAAACAAGGGGAATTTCCCTGCACCACCATACCCGTTCCATACTATCTGTATGGATTTCATAGAACTGAACAAATGCGAAAATAAGAAGTATTGTCTTGTCATTATAGATATGTTTTCCAAATGGGTGGAAGCTTTTCCGACCAAAAATCCAGATGCAGCTACTGTTGCAAAAGTCCTTGTTAAAGAAATTATTCCTAGATTTGGTATACCAGAAAAGATCTACAGTGACAATGGCACACACTTTGTAAATCAAACTATACAACAGTTGAGCCGATATTTCAGAATTTCCTTAAAGAACCATTGTGCATACCATCCACAATCCACAGGACTAGTAGAAAGGCATAATGGGGTTTTGAAAAATAAACTTAGGAAGTTAATTAGTGAGACACAAAAGAATTGGGTGTACTGCCTGCCTCTGGCATTGTTGAGCATGAGGACTGTTCTGAATGCAAAGGGGTTAACTCCTTTTGAAAAATTATTTGGGAGGGCATACTATATATCTCAGTGGAAACCTCTCATGCCTGCAGATCAGGAGCCGACAGTTCACTCACAGAATATATGAGATGACTTTTAAGTAATAAACAACTTTTGCAGTTAAATTCTGTTTCAGATAAAGAACAAACCAGACCATTGGAAGCAGCAGTAGTCCCAGGCACGTGGGTCTGGGTGAAAGTTATCAAAAAAAAGAATTGGACGTCACCGAAGTGGGAAGGGCCATACCAAGTGCTACTGTCAACACCCACTGCAGTCAAGATCGCAGAGCGAGCGTCCTGGATTCAGCTGACACACTGTAAATTAGTTAAAAACTTTGAACTGGACAAAAAACGTGTTACTGTCACTCAAGAACAAAATGACCAGATATGGAGCAAATAGGAATACAGAACAACCTCAGAAGTATTGCATGATAATTCTGTTAACTATATTGATAACATTAATCTTTTTGCTGTGGCCTTTCCTTTTTCCAGCCACACGAGCTGAACTGAATAAACGAGATGCGTTACTCATAGACTGGCATCCGAACTTTAACACTTACCAAGCAATTAAATATGTGTATGCTGAAACTTTTAATGTTTCGAATTGCAGGATTTGCACAGCTATACCAACAGCATACGGGGGATTGTTAATGACTGCTGTCCCCCTGGGGGTCAATGAGACCTGGGAAAATTTGATTTTTTATATGACCGTGAAATCAAAAGACAAAATAGCATTGCACCTGCCTGTTACACAAAAGGGAATTGTATGTTTTCACAAAAATGATACTGTTCAGGTGGGTTGGAGCAATTGTAATGTGACTGTTCCTTACAAATGTTATACCAAAGCTAATAATGCAGGTTATACTTGTGATACAAACTATGGCTCATATTTTGAATCAATGCACGAAACAGTTGATGAAGTACAAGATAATCCTGTTCTTTTTAAACAACTATCTATCATTGATAAAAAAATGTTTCATGCAGGGCAAGTATATATTAATACTAAAGTAGAGAATTGTTTTTTGTGTGTGGGAAAAAAGCATACAAATGGTTACCTGAGAATTGGTCCGGCAGTTGTTTTTTGGGTTACCTGATTCCGGCCATACGACACACTGCAGTTTTGCCTCAGGGAAGAATTCGAAATGTCAGAGAGGTCACCAAGAAACCTGGAAATCCAATCAAGAGACCTGAGAATCCAGTGGGATGAATCGAAGCAGGCTGGAGAAACCATAACTCCATGAAAAACAAAGATAAACTGACACACATGGACTTGAGTGACACTATTATATCGTGGGCAGTTATAGCCCCTGCATATGGCGCAGTAAAATCGATTTGGGAGCTGAGAAAACTGTCCAAACTTCTCAAAGTAATGAGTAATGCAACTTTTTCTGCTCTCGAATTAGTAACTGATAAACTGAATAATATGAGAACTATGGTGCTTCAAAACTGCATGGCTCTCGACTTCACCCTAATGGCAAAAGGTGGTACATGCACTTTAATAAAAGAGGAGTGCTGTTCGTATATTCCTGACAACCAGCCATGAGATAAACGTCCATCTTGAGGTGATTCAGCAAGTGTTGGCCATGACCAAACCAGGCCCAAACCCACTGCCGGATTTTTTTTCAGAATTTGTTTGGGGGATGGGGTAGCATCCTAATGAACATCCTGATTGCCATTTGTGTGGGATTACTCCTATTAGGAGTGTGTGTTTGTTGTGGTATTTCCTGCATGAAAAGATTAATTAAAGATTTTATAGACATGTCAGTTTCTGAGACTTTGTATCAAAGTACTGAAATTCAAGAACTGTTGAAAAATGAAACACTTTCATAAGTTTAAACTGAATGACTCTCTTAACTGCAAATTCTGAACGGAAGAGGTTAGGAGAAGAAGCAAACTGTTTATGCTTTTGAAAATAGAATAAAAAGTATTAAATGGGGGAAATGTTAGAAAAATATGTATTAATGTGTGTGTTTAGTGCTTATTAGAAGCTAAAAGCGTTAACACATTTCATTCTATTTTATGTACAGCTTAGTTTTGTATGAAACTACAAGATGCTTTTCAAACTGCAATATGTTTTCTGAAACTGCAGGATGCTCTCTGACCTAGTATTTGCTAGCACAGCAAAATTCATGTTTATGCCTTTTGGAAATTTACTGAGAAGCAGGTGATTATCTGCTAGGTCAGGAAAATAATGAATAGAACAATACTGTTTTCTATAATGTTATTGAGCTTGAACAATCAGCTCTGTTCGTGTTATGAAAACATGCACTGCTGCAGAAAAGATAGATACAGTTGAACAAAGACTGCTTGAAGAAATTAACTATAATCTGTACTTGCTTTGTGCTCGAATTAGCCATAGTACCTTGAATGGTAACATTGCATAGTGAGAAGTTATATCTAACTGGTGGTCTCCAAGGCCACATTGTTTTTCTTAGGAAGTTTTTTTGTAAACTTGATATGCCAGCAGAAAATCATGGGCAAACAGCTGCTATGAAATAATATTGAAAGAACTTGTGATTTATTATGTCAGCTTAGGAGGCAATGTCTTGTAAGAAATTTATCACTTCCTGATTCTAGTTAGACAAACTCTGTATTAGCACGTTTTTGTCTCCTTGCTGCAAGATTAAAGTGTCTTAACCTAAACCTGCCATGTGTTGATCTTTTTGAAGTTGTTTTTCCTTTGACAAATATTCCTCTAGGTTCTTATGACTACTGCTTTTTTCAAGTACCAAAACAGCTAGTGGACAGGATCAAAGGCAGAAAATCAAAAGAGGAAAATGAAAAGTAGAGGTAATTATGAGAAGTGAAAATGATCTCTATGGCTAATGAACATTTTTTTTGTGTTTGCTGAACTGATGATAAGAACAAGAGGAGGAGGAATGAAGTTGTGCAGATGTCGAAAGACAACAAAATAGATATGGAAAAGAGCAGGTTGTGACCTTTTGTCAGGTATTTTGCTGCTAAATGCTAACAGGAAGAGTATTGCAGTCATCAGACAACATATGTGCAGTAATCAGTTGCCTTAATTTTTAGTGAATTATACCACTGTAAGGGTGAATTTGGAAGGGAAGCTATGGCTTCTTGAGGTAAGTACCATGTAAGAAGACTGCTTATGGTAGGATCAGGCTGATTATGATGCGTTTTGTAGGCCACTCTTACTTGATGTATCACAGTAAATTATAAAGTAGATACTAGTCAGTTACTGCCAGGTGTGTGTATGTCTGTGTGGCTTAAGCCTGAACTTTCTGGAGTTGGGGAAAGAGTACACTTTTGTGCACTTTTGTAGAGAGAAGTGGCATTGCCATACATTTCCAGAAATCCTGACTAAAGCCCTGCTAGAACTCCAGACAATTTAATGAATGCAACTGCTTGTCAGCAATTTATAAAAAAATTACATTCTGCAGTGAATATACTATGGTTTAAGATTATTTCACATGAAAAAAATATCTGATGTTGTTCACTTTTAATATAACTATGCATTTTCTTGTGGACTTTTTTGCAGTACAGTAACAATTGAAAGGGTTATTTAATCCATTCCATTAATATGCAAATAAAATAAAATAGAATGTTTTGATAAAAAACATACTGTTGATCTTTCTAAATGATTAACTCTTTTTCCTTGTCAGCTTTTTAAATCATGAGATCCTTGTCATCATGTCCATCCAATCGGGCACAACCAGTGCACTAGCCTCGAGTTCATTTAAACATTTCCCTCTCATAAGATACTAGGGTAGCAACTTTCTCCAGCTCGCACTTGCAAATGGATATCTTGTAGTGCAGCTAAATGCTCTGCTGTCTTTTGATGGAATTATATGTATATTCTGTACATACACATACACACATCTATATCTATGTATCTATTATCTATATCTATAACTACATCTATATCTATCTATCTATATCTTGCTTTCATTGGTCTGTTTACTAGATAATTTCTAAGAAGTATTAGTAAAGGTACATCTTCTAAGTGTCCTTTTTCCTGTCCTTGAGATGACTTGTTTTTCCCTTTTCACAGCATAAAGGTGAGAGGCCTTCTGACTCCACATTGTTTTTCATTTATTTATTTTTCCTTTATAGTTAAAAAATCCTAATTTTTAGAGGTTTCTTATTCTCCTATATTGTTGTGCTGCAGGTGGAGATAATTTTAGTATACAGTTTGTGTGTCTAGATGTTTGGTAATGGAGCACTATGAAAAAAGTATTTTTTTTTTATATTCAATCATCTGACTTATTTTTATATAATTATTAAGCAATAACTCACAAGTGGATATGGGTAAATCCTGATAAACCACAAGTAGGTGTGGATAAATGCTGATATACCCAAACCCATGAGTGGGTTATTGCTATTATACAATGATATTATTTAAGAAATAAATTGCTTACCTTTCTTCAACAATGCCTTTGTATAATAGCACCATAGTCTTCCTCCACATTGTTTCCTGTTCTTCCATGTTTTCTGAAGTATTGAGCATGCGTATGGGAGTTACATTCCTATGCTTGCACAGTACATCAGTGCTGTTAAAGAGAAGCAATGGAGAAAAGAGAATCTCTGTTGCTGTTTTTTATGCTGCTTTTGTTGAAGAGAAGCAATGGAAAAGGGAGGATCTTTGTTGCTGTTATTAGTGTCGATTTTCTGAAGGACATGAAGGCTAAATCTGAAATGTATCTCATTATTTAATGACTTTGATTCCAGTTGCTTGTTAGAAAGGATTTTTTATGTGGAAAAGAGGAATATTATGTGGCAAAAATCTGGACATTCTGCAAAGATTAAGACAGTTGAGTGATAAAAGAGCCTGCAAAGGTTTAAGGAGAGCAGTGCAAAAATACAAGGAAAATCAGGCATGTATCTGTTTCTTTACTTTTGCAGAATGTACCTGATTTTTCTTGTATTTTGCTCTGCCCTCCTCTGGCCACTGAATGGTACTTCAGTGGCTGGACTTTTTTATGTTAGTATATGCTTGGTATACAATGGGCATGTTTGTTGGGCTGTCCGATCAGCATGCTAATTTTTGAATAATAATGACCCCTCATTGTATAATTCAGGATAGCTCACATTCATAGACCCCAAATTCATGCTCATTAGCTTTGATGAAAATGAAATAGGTCACTTGTTCTCAACCTCAGGATAAACCATATGTATGCAAAATTATCATGTTTGCATTGAGTAGACTTTCAGTAGTTACAATGATATCAATTGAATGAATGCCCAGCAAAAGTAATACATTTTTATCAACCTCATCTCATACACACACCCACACAAACACACACACACACACACACACACACACACACACACACACACACACACACACACACACACACACACACACACATAGCCCTCCACCCACACTATTTAATCTTTAACTCTGATTATATTGCCAACACATTGAAAGTGAAAACAATATTCCTTACTTCAAATTACTATAATAAAGTTATTTTGGAGGAGATGTGCCTCATCTCTTGCTGTAATTTATGGAGTGTTGAGTAGCAATATGCAGTGTGTTAAATGCTTGTCAATGATGCATCCTGAAAGTGGTCTGTAAAGTTGGCTGCCTAAATTGCAGACCTGCCCCAGGATCCTTTTTGACTTTTTTTAACTGCATGCTAAATTATGAGGTCAGTTACTATTTTTTAGTAATAACTGCTGAAGAGTGAGTATAGCAGGAAAAGCTAGTTAACTTTGTGAGATGTACACTTTACTACTAGATACAAACAGTACAGCTGCTCTCCATTGTCGAAACACCACGACACTTAACATAAATAGGTTAAGGAATTCACATGCATAGTAGCTACTTATGTCACAAGCAAGTGGCGTCCTAATATGAGATGGTCATAAAGGGAAACATTCTTGCAGGATATTGAACAGCACAAAAAAATATAGATTGATATGATAGGTTGACGTCAAATGAAAAAAAATATTTAAGTGGAGCTGACTAAAATACAAGTTTTGGTGAAAACCCCTCGATAGATTTACTGCCACTAAATAATATGCTTCTCTGAGGCTTTTGAGGATCAATGGTCAACTTGAGTTTTTCTCTGCAGGTAAGCTCTCTTTGGGGGAAAAAACTTCCCTTCCATATTTTTAATTTTGTTGATGTTTTATTACTTTTCTCCTCAGGAAACCTATTTTAAAAATAGGAGTGTTGTGTTTTAATGGACTGTGTCAGGACTGTAAAGTACTTTTAAATATAGTCTTGTCAGTTTAAAAGGAGCATAAAGTAAATGAAAACTTTTTTTAATTTAGAGAAATTGTGTTTATTTTACTGTTGTGAGGCTGGCAGTGTTGTAAAGTGCTTTTCACTGTGTTTTTCTGTTAATAAAAGTCACTTTTGAGGGCTGGTAGTATTTACCGGCAATCGTTGCTTGTCTTCTCTGGTAAAAAGGCACCATTTTCGGCTTGACCATGGAACAGACAATAGTCAATCCTTGTTCTAGCTACAAAAAGAGCAAATTAAGCAAATAGCCTTTGCCACCACAGCAGGCTAGCAATTTGCCTCAGCTGTAGGTGGGTGAGTCTGCTACAGCCATTTGTTGTACCTCAAACATTCATCTTTTACCCTGGATCCCTCTAGTATAGCACCTACAGCCACTATGCACCAAGGGTTAGCCACATCCTCTGCAGCTGTTGGCTTCCCATCAGTGGAAAAGGAAGAACCACTCTTGTCAGTCCAGAAAGAGAGAACAGGGAAGGTTTCCCGGTTGTGTCAGAGTCCTGTGCCCTTCCCTGGAGAAGCTGCTGCTATAATTAGAAACATGGCTAGTCTCATTCTTCTTGTCAAAAGGAAACAGAAAACCAAGCATCTGTCTGCTCCTCCTCCATTTTCATTGGATAGAAGTTGTTCACTGTTTAATTCAGGCTATTGATACTTCTGTTGAAGTAGTTTCTACTAAAAGAATGAGGGATTCATCTTTTACTGAAGACATCCAAGATTCTGAATCTGAACAGGAAGATGGATATATGGATATAGGTTTTGTTCCATCCAACAACATATTCTAAGCTGCATAACATTCAAAGGAAAGCATATAATTGTTTGATTTAATTGTTTAATTAAATGAAGATAAATTAATGCTGAGATGGTATATAAGTAGCTGCTTGGATTTTATGAAGGTATTCCATTGAAGGCCTGTGAGGCAGAGGTACCAGAATGTATTGAATAAAGAAAGAAAGTTGGCAGCTACAGCAGTGCTTGGTGTTTTATTGTTATAGGTTTTGTTCCTCATATTTCTGATTCCACTGAGGAGAGCTCAGTTTCTGAGTCTCTCTGTGGAGGTGTCTCTTTCTCTGATACTATTACTAGAATGCGCCTTTTTTCAGTGGGAAAACACTGAGGTTTCACTGTCCCTTAGAAAATACTATGAGTTGTTACAGAAAGATTTTCCAGAACCTACACCCATTCCTTCTGTTCTGCCTGCTTGAGAAGATTTATGTGTCACTGCCTGCATTTTTGCTGACACTCAGCCAGCTCCCTTAAAAAGGCAGATGGGATGTATAAAGTCCATTTGGCTTCTACATTCATACACTATTTCCAAACTTAACCCAACAACTACAGCTGTATTTGATTGCAGTGCTGCTGAGCACTTAATTAATTCCAATCCTACACTTTCTGATAAGGATGAGGAAATTAATGATAGATATCGGAAAAAGTGTATACTTCTGCAAATTTGATTTTCAGAATTTTGGATTGTCAGCTACGTGTGTTAAAGTTTGTTCTAGCAAACTGTGAAACTATGGAGAATGTCTTATTTGCAGTTCCTTCTTGTGAGGAAAAATCTGCTTTAAATAACACATATCACTATCCATTGTTTACAGTGTGTGAATGACTCTGTTGATAACGTCTTCTGGGGCTATAGCCTCTGGTACTCTTTTGAGGAGGTTTACATGGCAGAATTTTCAGACTCTCCTAGATGATGATAAAACTAAGATTTTAAATTTTCCCTTGGATAGAGATTTAGTGTTGGCCCCTCTGTTGCAGAGATGAACAAAAAGTCTGGTGAAAGGGGCAAGTTTATCCAGAAAATCTCTTAAATGTTTCAGCCCTCCTTTTCTAAGTTGTTTAAGGGTTTTTTTTGTCACCTCATCCAATTTAGGCAAAAAAATTAATTTGTAAATAGAAGTTTAAGAGGAAATTGCACTTGGGTTCCAAAAAGAAGTCCTGAACCTCCCAAAACCAAAGACAGTTCAGCAAGTCTAAATAACCATTCAAGAGACCTTATTAACCCCTCCTATCCTGGCCCCTGTTTTGTTCTAGAATGCCTGAATCTCCATTTTTCTCTTTGGCAACAGATAATTTCAGTCAAATGAGTACTGAAAATAATTTAAGGTTACAGATAGCAGTGGGAGGAAATTTCTCCTTTCCAAGGGATCATTCCTAATCCTCCAGACCACACTTTT
The DNA here is from genome assembly GCF_019279795.1 of Protopterus annectens. NCBI lineage: Eukaryota > Metazoa > Chordata > Ceratodontiformes > Protopteridae > Protopterus > Protopterus annectens. Next base: position 589,896,349 of record NC_056748.1, read on the forward strand.
TTGTTTCCACATGCTCTTCATCACACACTGTCCCAAGGAGTGATAGAACCAGTTCCCCCTTCTCAGGTGGGGAAGGCATTTTATTCAAGAATATTCCTAGTGCCAAAGAAAACAATTCTTGTAGCTCAGTTCTTGATCTGTATTTCTTAAACCTGTTTGTAATAGTGCCAAAATTCAAATTAATGTCTTTGTAGCCTGTTACTTCTTGCTCTTTCAAGATTACTGGCAACAGTAGACTCAAAAGTTGCTTATCATCACATCCCTGTTCATACAGACTTCAGATGTTTTTAAAGGTTTTGTGTGTCTGGATCACAACAACAGTAGACTCAAAAGTTGCTTATCATCACATCCCTTTTCATCCAGACTTCAGATGTTTTTAAAGGTTTTGTGTGTCTGGATCACATTATCAGTTCTCTGTTTTACCCTTTGGATTATCTGCTGTAGCAGATGTCTTTGTAAAGTGTCTGGATTTGGTTATAGCTCATATTTAGATGCCTTGCTTATCTTAGAAGATTGTTTTTCAAAGTTTCACGAATCTCTGTCTTGGGAGAGAGATCTCTTACTCAATCTGGGATTCCAAAAGAATGTTCAAAAGACTTTCTTGACTCCTTCACACGATTGTGTTCCTGGGATGTCGACTAGATGCCTAAGTTCAAAGAGGTTTTCTTCCACAAGAAAAAAAAATCTAGATCTATTTCTAAGGTTTTTGACTTAGCCTTCAGTCATTGTGAGGGAATTGCTCAAAATATTGGGTCTCATGACATCTGTAATTCTCGTGATACACTTGGCAAGACTCCACATGAGAGCGTTACAGAGGTATCTGAAATCTCTATCTTCCCAGCATCAACATCCTTTATCTTTTTAAATCCCAGTACTGAGGTTTTCAGAAGATAAATCTTTTGGTGGAGACAACAGATATCCTTAAATCCAGGTCTCCCCTTCTCCCTCCCTGCTTTAAAGCAGTCAGTAACCACAGATGCCTCAGATGTTGCTTGGGAACTGTTTCAGGGGGGATAAAGATGCAAGGGGTTGGGGACACTGAGGATAGATGCAAGCACTTAAATATGAAGGATATGCTTGCCCAATCAAGGCACTTGAATTCTAAACCATCTTTTGTTCCAGGATCTCTTTAAATGGTTGCAGACAATACCATAGTCATGTGGTACATCACGAAGCAAGAAGGAACCAGGTCATCCCCCTTTGCCAATTAGCCATATTTGCTTGGGATATACTGTAACCCCACAACATGATTTCACTCTACAGGCATCCTACATTCTGTCAGAGCAAAATTGTGTGGCAGAGAAGCTGAGCAGTACCAGTGCAGGGAGTTCCTCCAATATACCTCTGGCCTCCTCTCTGAACAATCAACTGGCAATATTCTGTTTCAGGATGGCATGCAAGAAGGCCTGGAAGTCAGATGCTTTTTCTTTTCCATTGACAGAAATGTTCTTCTGTGCTTTTCTTCCCTTTCCACTAATATCTAGAATATTTATGAAGATTCAGAAAGAATCCCACAAGGTCATTCTGGTGACTCTCTTCTGGCCTAAGGAAGCCATGGTTATCCTTTCTTTGGAAATGGCCAGGTGCAATTACCACAAGCTTTCTCACAGACTGGGTCTACTCACATAAGAACAGGGCTGCTTGATGCACCGTGACATCAATCAGCTTCACTGACTGCTTGGATGATAAAGTCTTTATTCCTTTTAGGGAGCTGTTTACTGAGGACTTGCAGCAGGTACTAATGGAGGCAATAAACCTGCTGCTAGAAAATCATTTATTAGCAAATGGAAAAGTTTTTCTGTTTGGTGCCAAGAACATAACCAGCACCCATTCAGGGCTACTTCCTCACTGGTTCTACAATATTTGTGTGAGTTACTATCCCATGGCCTTTCTTATTCCTCTATCAAAGTTTATTTATCGGCTGTTTCAGCATGTCTGCCCATGGATCCTCCTCATGTCAAAATGCTCCTGAAAGGGGTTTTGCATAAGAGGCCTCCAAGAAAATTGGTGTCCCCACCTTGAGACCATATTTTTAGGTTACAGAAGCTAGCATGTGCTCCATTTGAACCTGCTAATTTGGTTGACGTGAGGTTCTTAACATAGAAGCCAGTTTTACGGATTGCTCTGACCACTTCAAGAAGGGTATCTGAGTTGCAAGCTCTTATGGTTAGTCATCACTATCTCATTTTTTTATAGGGACAATGTTTGTAAGAGAACTAATTCTTCTTTTATGCCTAAAATGGTATCCAAGTTTACTTTAAGCTAAACTATACATCTCCCCATTTTATTTCTTGAACTTAAAAATGAGGGAGAAAGGATACTCCATATCTTGGATGTCTGCAGACAACTCAGGTACTATCTTGACAGAACTATATCTTTCAGATCTTCAGATCAATTATTCCTTTCTTGTGAAGATAAGAAGCGGGCAACCTCTGTCAAACAATACTGTTTCCAAATGGTTGTCTAAGGCTATTACCTTTGTTATACTCACGATAACAAAACTATTCTAGGCAAGGCCAAAGCCCACTCTACCAAGGCTTTGCCTTCATCTATAGCTTTTTGGAAAAGGTTAGATTCTAGAAGTGTTGTAGTGGCTGTTACTTGGTCCTCAGTACATACTTTTATAAATCACTATATGCTTGATTCTTTCTCTAGGTCCAGATCAGGCTTTGCTAGGACCATTCTCCAGGGGCTCCTGAACTCTTCTTCCACCTTCTAAATTTTGTAAAATAGGATAATATACTTGTATAGCTAAGGCTACTGCATCAGTGAACAATATGATGAACATAGTACAGTTAAGAAAGTAAAACGTACCATAATAGTAGATGTTTAAATGAGTACTGCTGCAGTGGCTACTCCCTCCCTCCATCCGCTTTGTTTTTTTCGATGTATATTTTTTGTTGTTTCTAGCATTGTCCTTTCAGGGCTCATCCTCCCTCTCTCTTCTGGAAGGAAACGTCTGAAAGGCTTTGCACTCAAACTTGTCTTTGGCAGTTCAGCTCAAGGTGTCTGACAGATTGAGCCTATGAAATGTGCCCTGAAGCTTTGGAAGCTGCCCGGCTGTTATATCCTTGGCAGGATATAACCCATATAGCTAAGGCTACTGCAGCAGTGATCATTCAGACATCTACTGTTATGGTAAGTTTCAATTACACAACTTTATTATTTCTAGCCATTCGCTGTATTTATATATTATGTATGAGTTTATGTAAGCTGGCATGCATCTTTTAAGGCTGATTCTAAAAGGTTGCATTGAGGTATACATGCAGTATACACCTCCGAGTAACCATTTCCAATTCTAAAACAGCCTTACCATAGTGCTTTTGGGCAAAGATATGCAGACTGTGGTAAGCTATCTGTTATCCTTGTTAATTGCTAATAGGCCATTTCAGTTGAACAGCCTATGCTAATTAGCCGTCTGGTCTCTGCGGAAATGCCAGTGGTTAGGTATTTATACAGCTGAGTGATTCACAGGTTAGTTTAAGATTGTGTGTGTGTGTGTGTGTGTGTGTGTGTGTGTGTGTGTGTGTGTGTGTGTGTGTGTGTGTGTGTGTGTGTTTGTGTGTGTGCATGCATGCGCACAGGTGAATTTGTCAGTTTATCTGTGAGTGCAATCAGTTGGGGAGACTGTCTATGTGTTTGTGGAAGTGGCACAAAAGTGTAAATGTACATGTGGTGGGAACTGTCATACCTGTACACTCCCCTGGGCTAATGAGCAAATCCTGTGAAATTGTTGGAGGGAATTCTAGATAGCAGGGATAATTCTTTATGGTGTGCCTGAAAGGTAGTTAAAAATATTAGTTAGCACAAAAGGCATGAGTAGGGGGGAACACTGGACAACAGGGGTAATTTTTTTCAGCATGACTGAAAGGTAGTAACAGTGACTCAAAACATGTAACCCCGTACCTAACAAAGAGAATATTAGTTTTCTGAGCCCCCAGTAGATACCAGGGACATTTTTTAGGACACTGCCTAAATATGTAATTAAAACAAAATAAAATATAAAGCAAAAGTGGGAGAAAAGTCGTAAACCCTCCACATTTGGCAAAGGAGGCAACAGTATTAACTTAGTATATTAACTGATCAGTTTATATAGTAGAGGAGTTTTTTCAGAATAAGATGCATGGAACTCTAATTTCTGGTATGATTCAATGCATGCAGTTGTACATGAGACATTATGATCAGTAGGGATGAGGCTTCAGTAGAAATCCAGGAGTGCCACCAGATAACACCCAGGTGATTCTTTCAACTATTACTGGGACTCTTGTAAAAAGGTAATAGAGCAACAGATCTACCATCAAAATACACTCTATGAACACTAACAAGAATAAAACTGAATTTTTTGGAATTATTGATTGAGTGTAAGGATTTGTCATTTATGAGGGCATGGTCCAAGAAATTAGAAGGGACATCAGTGATGTTCTACTAAATCTTGGAAAGGTAACAGCATGTACTATGTATGTGTTTGTGTTTGTCTGAATATGCGGAAGTGTCTCAAATAATGAACGGGGTTATGCCAACACCAACACAATGTACTGGCCACCACTTTAAACTAATGCAAGAAAGTGCTGATTAGCACTAGTGGTATTTATGGATGATTCAGATACATGCAAATTAACCAGTAATGAGGCTCTTTCTCATTGCAGCTAACATGTCTCTGAATCAAAAAAAAATCTTGCATTGTATAAACAGCCCCCTTTTGCATCAGCTATTACCACCTACACCAGAATTCTTTCTGAATACCCAGGTATGTCTTTCTTGTTTTTTTGTTTTTTATATCACAGTAACAAGAATTATATAAACTAAAGAAATGACAATTTGGTTGAAATACATTAAACAATGCACTATTATCATTGCTTTACTTTTTGAGCTTTCAAGATTCTGTCTGCTGCCTGCTTTGCCAGATATGGCCTTCACCTTGTCTCCTGAAAGCATTTGAATACTGGTAAAGATGCTTTCTTCCCCCATAGTGCATTTTTAAGGCAATGTCCAAACAACAAAACGTCCGATGTAAAGAAATCCACTAAAGGCAAACTCAAGGTCACGTTGCTTAATGCTAGGAGCTTAAACAGTAAATTGCACTCCCTGAAAGCACTCCTCACCTTCAAAGGTGCTGACATTTGCGAGTCACTGAGACTTGGCTCATGGCCACTGAGAGCACCCTGGCCATACAAGGCTACAATGCCTTTCACACATTTAGGCCCCAAAGCAAGCATTAAAGAAACAGAGCTGCAGGTGTATCCAACTTCATTTAATCCAAATACACCTTGAGATGGACAAAACAGTACAACTTTCTTGAGCTACTCCAGGTCCAATTAACTATAGGTAAAATACCCAGCATCACTAGCTACAGTTCCTCAACCATGAACCAGGAGAAGCACGCCACCTATCTGGACTTGCTAGAGTCACTTGGTATACAGCCAAGCACCTTAGTCATGAGAGATTTCAACTACCCTTCCATTGATTGGGTGACTTACATGAGCACAAACATGATCACTTCAAGGTTCCTAGACTTTTTTAATTTAAATACTTCGGAACTGTTGGTCTGCACCCCAAAAAAGAGCTCAAATGTCTGGGATGTGCTGCTCATCAACATGGGGGGGAGGTCACTGCTCTACCCTCAGTGTGTTGCCCACCCTGGTAAGGTCAGACCATAAAATCTGTCTAATCTGAAGTAAAGATCAAAGCTGACACCCCCACAGTAGTAAAAAACTGAGAAAATTCTCCAAAGCAAACCATTACCTATTAAGTATTGGTATAAAAAGTTTCAAAGACCCTGCTAACATAACCAACAATGACTTCTATGCAGAGGAATACAGAAATGCCTTATACAGCCACTTAAACAAATGCACTGGCTTGGCTATACCCAACAGGAAAAAAAAACAGGTCTTCCTGAAAAAACAAGACACCCTGGTGGACTGTAAGTATAAATAAGCTATGCAACAAAAGACAGAAGCTATCTAAGAACAGGAGGGAACTTACCTGATGGAAGAAGAATACCCTCCACAGATTGAACAAGCAAATCAGATATCTTGTTAAGTTCTCTAAGGCTAGCTGTGAATATAAATTAGCATCCCTAGCTAAAGACAATCATAAAGCGTTTTGATTAGCTAAGTCGGAAACCTAAAAGGGAATGCTGTGTGCTGAACTTAGGGTGGATGGTGCCAAATACACTGAACCTGAGAAAATTGCCAACTGGCTAGCCAACAAATTTGGCAATAACTTTATCCTGATACCCCCACTAGACATACTCCAAAGCATTCCTGACACCATTCCTTTACTGAGTATCTCCAAAGAACAGGACATACTAGCACTTTCCAAGGCCAAAAACATGGCCTTTATGTGACCAGATAACATCCCAGGCTATTTACTTAACAATCTAAAACAAGACTGAGCAGAACCACTCAGCACTCTCTTTAACCATAGCTTTAGAACTAGCTTTGTCCTGGCAGAGTGGAGAACAGCAACAGTAATCCCCTTGCACAAAGGGGGTCCACCAACTGACCCTGGGAACTGTTGACCCATAAGCCTAACCAGCCATATATGCAGGGCCATGGAAAGCATTATCATGGACCTTATCCACAGGAACACAGACAGCATTCAAATTCTTCACCCGACTGAGTTTGGTTTTGGCAAGGTTAGATCTTGCTTATTAGATCTAGTGGATGACTTTGAGAATTTCACCAAAGCCCTGGATGAGGGCAAACAATACATATACTGCCTATCCTTATTTAGCCAATGCCTTTGACACAATCCCCCATTCATAGAGAGACTCTCCCAGCTGCGGAATACCCCATACTTTACTAGATAGGTAGCAAACTGGCTCACTAATGGAATGCACACTGTCAAAGTTGGGAACTCCACATCCACCAGTAGACCAGTTACCAGTGGGGTACCACAGGTATCTGTCCTAGGCCATCTACTGTTCGGAATCTGTTTTTCTGAAGTTCAGGTGAAGGTAGATGGCCTGTGGCTTACCAAGTTTGCTGATGATTATAAAATGGGAGCAATCATGGAGTCCCCCAACTATGTTAACATATTACAGAAAAGGCTGATACAGACAAATGATTGATGCCAAACTCACAGACTAAAGCTTAACACAAAAATACCTCATTATCCCCTTTGGCTACACTGTGCATACATTCATACAAGTGCATACACTGTTAGAAACTGCTGGGTTCTGGCTGGTGTGATTCTCAAACAATCTGGAAATATATCGCTGATTGAGAAGTATATTTCTTGGCATTTTAACCTTTCAGAATTCTGCATTGTCTTAATTTTGCCTGACTGAATTATTTTATATATTTTCTGGCATTGTTTTATGTTTCTCATCTGTCCTGAAACTGTTTTTTCCCCCTCCCTATTCTTGTAGAGTTGTTATAGTTGGCGGCTTTGCAGTTGCCCGCCCCTACTGTAAATTTGATCTGGGATACCCCTCCCAGTCTGGTATTCACTCTACTTAATACAGAAAAAAACATCTGAGAAGGCCAACCCACTTAGGTTCTTAACCTCTGCTCCTCCTTCCTCTCTCCTTGCACTTTACTAAAAAAATTTCACTTTATTTTGCTTTTGCCTCTTCTTAAAAGTATTCAATTGTATTTATTCTTCTGCACTTATTACTGCTTGGTAGTAGCCTGATTAAATTGTAACTGTTATTCTAAGCCTTTCAGTTTAAGCACTTGGGCTTCAGACCAGTTGTTTTACATTAAGAAGGTTTGTGATCTGCACTGTTGTGGCAGGACAGGTAGCTTACATCCTTCTAAATTGGGAACTGCTGATTGAAGGCTCAGTGTCTGTTATTCTAAAAGTGTATTAGTTCTGGTTTACGCACTTGGGCTTCAGGCCAGTTATTTTACATTAAGAAGGTTTGTGGTCTGCACTCTTGTGGGAGGAGAGGTTAGATTCTGCCCTTCTGAGTTGGGAATTTGTGGTTAAAGGATTATTGTACCTGCTTATTTGAACTGTTTCTTTCTGAAATTGTGCACCTTGTTTGCTGTCGCATAGACTAGATTCAGGCCTACTGAATCTAGCTTTGTTTGTATAACTTAAGCGCTAATCCAGGCCATCTTTTTTGGAGAAGGTTCCCCTGCACCCTAGTGGCAGGAGTGTGCAGTTAGAACTTGTCTGATCGAAGACTGCTGGAACAGGGCTCAGTTTTTAGCTTTTTTACTGGTTAAGTGGGTAATTTGTTTAAATCAGTTTGCTCATTCTCTATTGTTATAGAAAAATGCACTTTATTCATCTGCTTTTACTGTATTTGTGTTTCTTCCTACTTCATTGCATTTATTCTGCTGCATTTTTTACTGCTTGTTAGTAAGCTGATTAAATTGTAACTGTTATTCTAAGCCTTTGTTTGAAGCACTTTGGCTTCAGACCAGTTGTTTTATATTAAGAAGGTTTGTGGTCTGCACTGTTGTGGCAGGACAGGTAGATTACATCCTTTTAAGTTGGGAGTTGTTGATTGAAGGCTTAGTGTCTGTTATTCTAGGAGTATATTAGTTCTGGTTTAAGCACTTGGGTTTTGGGACAGTTATTTTACATTTAGAAGGTGTGGTCTGCACTCTTGTGGGAGGAGAGTGTAGATTCTGCCCTTCTGAGCTGGGGGTTTCTGGTTAAAGGCTTACTGTGCCTGCTTATTTGAACTGTTTCTTTTTGAAATTGGTACACCTTGTCTGCTGTAGCATAGACTAAATTCAGACGTGCTGAATCTAGCATTGTTTGTATAACTTTTTTTTGGAGAAGGGTCCCCCTGCACCCTAGTGGCAGGTGTGTGCAGTTAGAACTTGTCTGATCAAAGACTGCTGGAATGGGGCTCAGTTTTTAGCTTGTTATTGGTTAATTTGTTTAAATCAGTTTGCTCATTTGCTACTGTTATATTAAAAAAAATAGACTTTATGCATTGCCAGGGTTAAACTATTCCTGGTGCCATAAAGTCTGCTCTTCAGATTTTCCCTTAGAACTAGCCAGTTTTTTTTAGTTTTAGCACTCAAATCTGTTTATTTGAGCTCAACACTTGTTCAGAACTCATTGTAAGCACTAAATAAGCTACAAATTACTACAGCACTCAACTTTCCTCACTTGTCTAGAGGAAAACAGTTTTTAGTTCTTAATAAAAAAGCACCTATCCAGGCATGTCTAAGGGTCAGCTCCCATTGTTTTCTCCTGTCTACCTGATGAATCTGGGCATCTTGGGGAAATGCAGCAATTGCCTCATGTACACAGACAACCCTCTCCTCCTACCACCCAACACTGCAACCTGTGAGAGATGCACTTATATAGCCAAACTGGAAGCAAAGCTCTCTTCACCCAAGATTGGACTAGACAGTCAAGAGGAGAAGGTAAACACTTGCACCACGCCACACTCATCACATAGTCCCTCAAAACCTACACCACCAAAATGCACACATAGCAACATAAAACACACACCTACATTCGCGGAGGCTCTCAATAAAAATCTGCTCAAGCAACAGAGACCTCCAAGGCAGAAATGCATGCAACCTCCACCCCCCAACACAACCCAAATGACAGATAGCCTACAAACTCAGTGTGCCACTCAACCACAGCTCATAAGGCATAACAACGTACCCAACACTCTAGACATAGGTGACTCTATAATCAGGCACACTGATGTTCCATTTACCAGGCTAAACAAGGAGAAAGTTACTGTCAGCTGCCTGTTGGGTGCCAGGATCCACCACATAATGCATGCACTCAGGTCACTCCACAACAAGTAGAAATATGACTCTGTCATTGTCCATGTTGGTGTGAATAACCTGAGATGTACCTCCCTGGACTACATGAAAAGAAACACGGAGGAGCTCTCCGATCTTGTAGCCTAGGCAGGTATGACCCTAGCCCTGAGTAGCATCCTGCCATAACCCAGAATGAAACCACAGTACAAGGACAAAATGATTGACTTCAACAATTGGCTAAGCTTCTGGTGTCATTCTAAGGGGATCCAGTATCTGTTTGCCTGGGATGACATGATCAACAGACCACGATGCTTTGCCAGAGATGGCCTGCACCTGTCACCCTTGGGATTCTGGATACTGGCTAAGGCTCGTGCCATCCCCTATAGTGCCTTTTTTAGGCAAGGTTCAAATGACACATTCACTACTGTAACAGGTACAAGCATGCAAAATCTGAGGGTAATGCTACTCAATGCTAGAAGTTTAAACCTCAAAATGCATTCACTAGAGACACTCCTTAAAATGGAGAACATCGACATCTGTGCAGTGACAGAAACCTGGTTCAAGGTTCCAGAGAGCACCCCTGTATTACCAGGATGTAATTCATACCACACCTTCTGGCCACCTAACCTGGAATAAAACACTAAAAGTGGAGGCGTGTCCATATTCATTAAGGATATCCACACCTCCAGGATAGTTGCTCAGCATAATGCATCCGAGATTATCCAAGTACAACTAACTCTGGGCAAAACTGCAATCCAAATTGAAACTTGCTACAGATCCCCCACCATGCCCCAGGATTCCCACTCCTCATTTCTTGATACACTGGAAAATATTAGGGTGCAACCCAACACCCTAATAATGGGTGATTTCAGCTACCCCATTATTAACTGGGAAAACTACTCATGTACCAACTCTTTTGCTCAACGTTTTCTAGAATTTATAAATTTCAATGACTTGGATCAACTTATCCACACCCCCCACCAGGGGCAGCAATATCCTAGACCTTTTCATTACCAACATGGGCAACACCACAGAGGTCAATTTCTCGTTGGTCAGATCCGACCACAAGCTAATCAGCCTAGACATCCACATACTGCCCCTACCCCCCGTTAGGGAAACCACCGTAACAAATTTAATCAAAGCCAACTTCACGCTTCTCAAGACAGAAGTGACCAACCTCATGACACCCATGCAGACAGACAATAGAAGTATGACTGCTGAATCCTACACAAGTGCACCTTATAAGCACTTACACGAGTGCATGGATCATGCAATCCCTAACAGAACCAAGATGCTATCCTCCAAAAAAGGAAGCCAATCTGGTTGTCCCTTGTCATAAACAAACTCTACAACAGAAGAAACTGTTGCAAAAAGAGTAAAATTCCATGACTGGAAGAACTACCTGGTCAGTCTCAGTAAGAAGCTGAGATCCCTCATAAAATCCTCCAAAGCTAGTTATGAAAACAAAATCGCCACTGATTCTAAAGGCAACCACAAAGCATTCTATAGCTATGTCAAGAATCTCAGTGGCAACACTCAGATCTGCTGTGAGTTACTGCACAATTGCACTAAATATACAGAACCAACTGATATTGCCAGCATCCTGGCAGATAGATTCAGTGCTAACTTTCCCCTCCTCACCCCCTAATGAGCCTGTCTCTATACCGGAAGAATGCAAAGTTCCTGTAATCACAGCTGCGCAGGTAAAAACCACACTATCCAAAGGCAAGAACACAGCATCCATGGGACCTGACAACATCCCAGGCTGTGTTCTACATGAACTACAGAATGAACTGGCACCCCACCTAAGCACCATGTTCAATCATAGCCTCACCTCAGGCTTTATGTCCACTGAATGGTGCACAGTGACGGTTATCCCAGTCCACAAAGGGGGAGCCACCATGGACCCTGGGAACTACCTCCCCATTAGCCTAACAAGCCTGGTCTGCAAGGCCATGGAATGTACAAAAACACTGGTAATCTCCAAACTCTGGACCCCACCCAGTACGTGTTTATAAAAGGCAGATCATGTCTCCTAAACCTAATTGACTTCTTTGAAGCAGTCACCAAAGCCGTAGATGAGGGCAAGATGGTTCACACAGCCTATCTAGATCTCGCCAAGGCTTTTGACACCATCCCCCACTCTGGAATTATAGATAAACTCACTAAACTAGGTATAAAACCCTATGTCACAAGATGGGTTGCCAACTGGCTCACTGACAGAACCAACACTGTGAAAGTAAAAGACTCAAAATCCGACTTCAGACCAGTGACAAGTGTAGTACCACAGGGTTCAGTCCTGGGTCCTCTCCTGTTTGGTATCTACTTTTCTGAAGTACAGGCTAACACAGAAGGACTTTGGCCAGCAAAGTTTTCTGATGACTGAAAACTAGGAGCCATAATTGAAACTCCTAATGATGTGGACATCCTACAACAGGGCCTCACTGAGACAGATGCCTGGTGTCAAAGTCATGGCCTCACGCTCAATGCCAAAAAGTGCATTGTCATCCCCTTTGGTAAAAACACTGTATCCATGAGCTACCACATAGGTGGTAGTCTACTTAACACTGAAAGTGTGATAAGAGACCTAGGGACACAGGTGGATAGTAGTCTCTCCTTTGATAATCACATCTCCACAGTAGTCAGGAAATCCTTCTACATGGCACACCTCATTACAAAAGTTTCTCAACCAGGAAAAAAGAGGTCATTGTTCCTCTATACTCGTCACTCATTAGACCCATTATAGAGTACAATGCCCCTTTTGGTATGTACCTCACAAGACATCTACAGCAACTGGAAAGGCTGCAGAAGTACATCACAAAGAGGATTACTGGCCTCAAACAGATGCCCTATGCAGACCGTCTCAAAAAATTTCACCTTTACTCCGTCGCATATCGCCTACTCAGTGGTGATCTCTGCCTAACATACAAAGCTATGTCAAACCCAGAGCTGTTGGTCATGCTTCACTTAAAGAAATCACAATCCCTCCAAGCTACATATTGTAGGGACGTAAACCTTGTCACCACAACAAAGAAAACATGCTGGAGGGAAAGATTCCTGTCCTAGAGACTTTTCATACTCTGGAACAAACTACCCACCTATATCAAACAAAGCTACTCATTAGCACTCTTCAAGAAAAATCTTGATGATTGGATGGAAAATAGGAAATTCACCCTGGGGATCACCTCTGTGGCTCTGCTTGACAGGGGCACAGGAAAATAATTTTCTTGGGTGGCGAAAGCCAGGAAACCTTTTTGGCTAGGCTTGTATAGGCCCTAGGACCGACAGCCTAGTACCTTCCTATGAACCTATGAAGTAGACCCTGCTACTTATGCTATAGATAGCACCCCTCTACACTCCATTTCAGTGGTGCGAGACTTAGGAACACAGCTTGATAGCAATCTAAACTTCAATTACCATGTGTCCATATTGGTAATAAAAGCATTCTACAATTCTACATTGTGCATCTCATAAATAAGGGCATCACATCCAAGAACGGGTAGGTTATAACTCTGCTGTACTTGACCCTTATCAGACCACTGATTGAGTACAATGCTCTCTTCTGTATGCACCTCACCAGACACGTACAGCAACCGGAGAGACCACAGAAGTTTCTAACGAAGAGAATCCAGGACCTCCAAAACATGAAATACATGGAAAGAGTGAAAGCCTGTCACTGTACTCTGTATTATACAGACTGCTGAAAGGCAACATTTGCTTAGCCTACAGAGCAGTCTCAGAAGCTGCCTTAATGGAAATGCTGCACATCCATAAATAAAATAGGGCAAGAATAACTTGCTCCAGAGATCTCAACCTAGTCTGTGACATTAACAGAACATACTGGGGAGACAGATATCTCTTCCAGAGATTGCCACTCCTCTGGAATAAGCCCCCTCTTCATGTGAAGCAGAGCTCCTCAATGACCCTATTCAGGCACACCCATGATGACTGGATGGGTGACTGTAAATTCACCCCAGGGACAGCACCTATGTCCTTAATGGACAGGGGCAGTCTGTGCTGGTTGAAGAATCACTCTGCTACCAATGACTATCTAACTATGGTTAATAATGGTACCTGAGTTATTACATGGCTAGGCTTGTAAATGCCCTAGGGCCTTTAGACTAGTAACTAGCTATGAACCTATGAGTTTCCAGTCTCTTTTAACTTTGATGCATTTATTTGTAATCTTCATTTTATTTTTCTTATTCAGTTGTTGTTTGTCTTTTCGGCTTTTCCCGGTTAGGGGTTGCCACAGCGGAACTCTGGTCCGCTAATGATTGGCAGTCGATTTTTATGGTGCCGAGTTGCCAGCGATGCCCAAATTTCAACGATGGTATGCCCATTCACGCATGTCTTTTGGAGGCCACTCAACCGTGGGGAGGACATGCAGACTCCACACAGAAGGCACTCTAGCCGAGAATCGAACTTGACAACCTCTTGCTGTGAGGCAACAACACTACCGCTGTACCACCGCGGCATATTTTTCTTATTCAGTATTGCTTGCTATTTCTCTACCATAGTTCTTTTCTCATTTGACAGTTTTCTGTTTCATTTGTAACTTACTTTAAATATTTTTGTTATCCAATATCTTACCTCAGCTTCAATACTACACAATACAGCTATTTATTCTCCAGCAGGTGTACATTTTTTTTAAAATGGAGTACATGAAACATGGGGGTACAAAGGGCAAATTACCAAATTAATTTACAATTACCAAATAAAAATGCAATGAAAGTAAAGATATGCAAAACAAACTGAAAACTATAACATTGTTTCTTTCCCCATGGGCTGTATCATTCATTATAGCTCACAAGAAAAAAAATGTTATTAACAGTCAACAAAATCAAGCTAAAGCTATATTTATAAAAGAAGGCTTGTTTTTATTATTATGTTTATGTAAAGCTTGGTATTTATGGTTTGTGTACTCTTACAAGATATTGCAGGAGTAAAGCAAATCCCCATATTAACAGTCATGTCCAGTGTGAATTACAGTTACCTCATCTTGTCACTAATTTCTTAAGTTGTTTATTCATTTAGGCTTTAATTAGTAATGCATCCTATCATGATGACCATAACAGTTCAGGCAGACTAAAGGTAAACGTTGTCAATTTAAATATAAAGGCTTAAGGATTACCTGAGAATAAGGCAATTTAATTACGCAAATTGCGAAATGTGTACTGAAGTTTATTTTTACCAAAATTTTAGCTTAAAAGCAGTTTCAAAAGAATGTTAATTTAGCAGTAATTGTATATTAAATAATATGCAAGATATTATAAACTGTAATTATAAATTTCATCAATAACACATTTTTAAAAAAGAATGAATGCATTTAGTTTAATATTCTGATATATAAATATACTGCTCTCACTGCACAGTAGAGCGGTCCAAATGGAGAGATGAAAAGTCAGCAAGCAAAGGAGAGGAGTAGTGCTGAAATTGTATTCATCCTCAATTCTTAGTGACTACATTCATGATGAGGACCCTGTTTTCACAAAATCTTACCAAGGTGACACTGATATATAGACTGTATTTATATATCATATATCATAGGCAGAAGTAGGTCAAAAATTAAAATAGATAGCTAGGTGCACAAGACCCAGGATAAAAAAGTGCCCAATCCTGGCAGGCACACTGGTGCCAGGACTGGAAAAATGACAGTGTAGAATCCTCAAAATATAGAAACATTCCTACAATGGGGCCAGGCCCAGGGGGAGGATGCCCCCCTCTGTTGTAGAAGGAAGTAGCAGTCCACAAAAATCACAAAAAAATGATAAACCATAAAGACAATAGAGTGGACTATTGAGAATAAGAAAGAAATTATGTATGGTTACCTTTATGCAAAAAAGCCCAGAATTTCCAGACACAAGATATACAAAATGATTGAAAGAGAAATTAGAGGAAAGAAAAATACTTCTGCAAGATAAAGTTGTCAGAAGCTTCAAATGAAAATTTGTGTTCATTAATACAAGAGATTTGTGAAAAACAGTATATAGATCAAGAACCTTTGATCTGTTTGGAAAAAGAAGCATCTGAGGAAGTGTGAAAATATAAACAACAAAACCTAGCGATATTTGAACAATATAAAAAAGAAATATGGACATGGGAAAGAAAGAGAGATTTGATATGGTGCAATATTTATGCAAAGGAAAAAGCCAAATTAATCAATATAAAGAAGGCAGACCCAAAGATATTCAAAGAGAAATATGGGCAAAGGCCTCCAGATATGGAAAATTTTACAATAAAAAATAATATCACAAAGATGGAATGTAGAAAAGAAGATTAGTAAAGCAGAAGTAAAAAAAATAGAAGTTGAATTATGGAGTGCCTGTGAAATGAAGGATTTGGTGTAGAAGGTCTAATACAGGTTATATCACAGCATGATGGCATGGGTCCTCAAAGTAAGAAAAAACAGGAAGATCAGGAAACATCTGAAGAAGAAATATGGACATGGGAAAGAAAAAGAGATTTAATATTGTATAATATTTATGTAAAGGAGAAAGCAAAACTAACCAATACAAAAAGAGCAGCACCAAAGATATTTGAAGAGAAATACAAGCAAAGGAATCCAGATATGGAAAACTTTACAATACAAAAAATTAGAAGGCAAAGAGGAAATGTAGAAAAGGAGATTAGTAATGGAGAAGTAAAAGGAATGGAAACTAAGGTTATGGAGGACCTACCAAATGAAGGATTCAGTGTAGAAAATCAAATGCAGAAAGTACCACAACATGATAGAGCAATGGGTATCCAAATTAAGGGGAAACCAGTGAAACAGGAAGCAATTGGTTAGGTGCCATATCAAGATATTTTGGAGCCTTCCACAGGAAATCAGTATAAACATTCACTTGAAGCTAGACAGCAAGGAAAGGAACAGAAAACCGTGGAAACTCTGATGCAGCCAATATTGAGGAGTAATAGGCCAGTGAGTTCCCATATGACAGAGCGATGGATAACACAGGATGAAATTGAAGAGAAGGTGCCACAGGAAGATTCTATAGAATGCCCACAGGAAATGGAAAACAAGTGATGTGCCCTCGGTTTGGAAGAAAATGAGCTAAGAGTTGCTTGATTTAATAGACATGGATAGATATATTAAGATCAGTCAGAGAAATAGACTGCAGAAGGTCGACAAAACCCAGAAAGTCAGAAGTCTGATAAAACAAATGAGTGCAGTAATTAGAATTATCCATAGTGATCCATGTGATATAACAGAAGTAAACAGGATATACTACTGTGCTGCTAAATTAATAACTGAAAAAGTTCTACCACAAGAACACAGGGTAGTGAGGGAAAGGAAGGGGAGAAATCTAATACCATCATGGAAGTACTGAATAGAGAAAACTACTATAAAGCAATTAAGACAAGACGTGTTACTCTTAGAATACTATAGAAGAGGGAATAGATCAACAAAAATACCGAGAAAGATAGATGTGATTAAAGCAATGCACAGTATTAGAACAGACCAGGATCTATCATGCACTATCACAAATAAAGTAAAAATTTCAGCACAAGTTGAAAAACATAAAAGATACACAGATAAATATAAAGGAAAACTTCAAAATTAGCAATTTACTGATTACCCAAAAAAAAATTATAGAGAATTGGCAAATAAAGTAAAAGGAATTGAGACCACCAAAAAGGAGGAAGTAGATACATTTTGGAGAAGTATCTATGAAGATCCTGTGAAACATAACAAATATGATAAATGGGTAGAAGAAGTAAAAGAAAGAATAAGAAGTTTAAAGGTACAGGATATTAAATGGGATGAAGTAATAGCCAGAGAGATTCAAACAAAGTTGAGAAAAGCCTATAACTGGAAAACCACAGGCCCAGATGCAGTACCTAACATTTGGTTAAAAGTATTAACATCTTTGCACAAGTATTTAGCCATGATAAAGAACTATTAATATGTGCACCCCAAAAAGACACCAACCTGGCAAACAACAGACAAAACAATGCTCCTTCTTAAGAGTGAACCTGGAAGCTACCCTAAAAGTTATAGACCAATAACTTGTCTTCTGACGACATATAAACTATACACGGAATTGATGCCAACAGAATTTGTAGTCATTTAGAAGAAAACTGAATTATGGCAGTAGAATAAAGGGCAATCAAAGATAGTCATATGGAACAAAGGATCATTTGTTGTTAAATAAACATATTGGAGAACTGTAAAATGTGGAAGCATTTAGATATGGCATGGATTGACATTTAAAAAGTATTTGATAGTATCCCACATTTATGGATAAAAGTGTGCTTAAAAATGTATAAGATACACCCTACACCGAGCGACAAAGTTACAGTGACCATGAAACAGTGGCAGACCACTTTGCAATTAAGCCATGATAAAGGACAGATTATTATCCCAGGGTTAAAAATTCAAAGGGGGATATTCCAGGGTGACTTTCTGTCACCATTGCTATTCTGCCTTGCCATTTACCCATTAAGCTGTTTACTTAACAACTTAGGCCATGGCTACAATTTGGCTCCTAAAAACAAGAAAGTGTAAAGACTTCTCATCTTGTCTTTATCAATGATTTAAAACTGTATAGTACATCAGATGAGGAACTGAAAGCACAGCTGCAGGTTTTCAGAACATTTTCAGATGATATAAGCATGTCATTTGGTCTTGATAAGTGTACAAAAGCAACCTTTAAAGCAGGAAAACTGCAGCACCATGAAAACATCAGTTTGGGACAAGAATGTGATATGAAAGAACTTGAGCAAGAGGGAGTGTATAAATATTTGGGAACTGATGAAGGATCAACAACAAAACATGAAACAATGTGAATAAAACTTAGTAAGGAATACTTTAGAAGACTTAAATTAATTCTGAAAACAGCATTGACATCTAGGAACAAAATCCAGACTATAAACAAATTTGCTCTTCTTGTCCTAACTTACAGTTCTGGAGTGACTGACTGGCTCCAAAATGTGTTGGATAAATTAGATAGGAAAATAAGAAGAATGCTTCATGCTCACCAAATGACTTATAAAAATCAGTGTATACCAAGATTATATATTCCTCGTTCCGAAGGAGGAATGGGCCTCCTTGAAATTGATTACATGTATAGATCTGCAGTCATGGGACTCCACACATATCTGCTGACCTCACAAGACCCAAATGTAGTGAAAGTCTTGAAATATAAGGGGAATAAATCTAAGATTACTTCTCTGAAGCATATCAGCATCAAGTAGGAATAGAAATCAAACCAGAAGTAGATAAAAATCAGGCAGCAACTGAATGTGCCAAAAAACAAAATAAAGATTATAAGGTGAAGGACCAGATGAGAAGGGAAGAAATGTGGAAAAAACATAAATGTAGTTGCAAGTAGAGAGACCTTCTGGAAGAATCTCATGTTGATCAGGAATAAACAGAGGAATGGTTAAGGAGAGGCAAATTCAAGCCAAGAGATGAAAGGTTAATATTGGCAGCCCAAGATAGTAGGCTATGTACATGCTGGTTTACAAAATCCATTCAGCATGTGGGAGAAACAGACAAATGTAGGTTTTGTAAAACCAAATCGGAAACAGTCGCACACCTCTTTGCTGGGTATGACATACTCATGGCAGAAGGACTGTATACTGAAAGGCATAATAATGTGTCAAGTATGTTGCGATGGAGATTGTACAAACATTATGGTATTAAAGTGGTTGAAAAACTGGAAAAATGAGCCACAAAGCATTGTAGAAAATGATGAAGTTTATATCACATGGGATCACCCATTACCGAAACTTCAAAAGACAGATGCTAGAAAACCGGGTATAGTGGGCCAAGAAAGAAGACAAAAGTAGCATTGATCATTGAAATTGCTACACTCAGTGACTACAGTGTCTTCCGTATAGAGAGATACAAAGTCATAAAATATCAGGATCTGCAGGCAGAAATGAGAGCAATGTTGAAGAAAGATACCCAGACAGTTCCAATAGTAGTTGGAGCAATGGGTCTTATAAAAAAGAATTTACAGTCGTATTTAGATATGTTACCAATCCATGTAACCCCTTATAAATTGCAGGAGGAGTCATTACTGGGCACATTGTGAGTGCTGCAAAGAGCACTTTTGGCATCAAAGATTGAAACAACACTAATTTCATGAACTTTAATCGTTCTTTGACTTAGGAATGAGGTCCATTCCTGTCATAGCAATATAAACTCAAAGTATATGGAGAAATTAAAACACAGTAGACTTTGTTAGCTGTAATAGACAATATCTGCAAGGGTCTCCTAACTAAAACAGAAACACAAATTAGAGTAGGAAGATTGAGTACAGGATCAAGGATGAATGTTTGTTTCACATCAATGTTGTTTATGGGTTATAGCCTACTGAACCTTTGGAGGTCAGCATTGTTCAGACTTTCTGACATTTATTGGAATTCATCCTGAGTTCAACATTGCTCAGGTGCAATGTAGATGTTTATTTTCTTGAAAAAAATTGCCTTCTCCTTTTCTGGCAAAACTGGAAAAACAATAATTTTCTGATCACAGTGTTGTTGTCTTCTTGCTGAAACATTTGTGTTTCTCAAGATGAAATCAAAACCATCACCCCCAAATCTCTGTAAAAATGCAAAAAGTTTAATGTTGCCGTGAAACCCTGTAATGCACTGTAGAGTGCAACTGTTGTAAAGTATATTAATTCCTTAACAGAGCTTACTATCATAAAAAAGACATACTATTCCGAAAGAAAGTGCTGGAACTGAAGAGGTGAAATGATGCATTTTGCAGGACAAACGTATTACATCTTGGCTGTGCTCCAATGGATCTGATATTATTGATATAACATGTATATATATTCAATAATTTAATTGTGCTATCTCATAGAATGAGTAAATTAATTATATTTAGATTTCTTACTATGACTACAGTTATGAAAATTCAGATCAGATCAGGCTATGTATTGAGTTATTGTATAACCGTTTCATAAACTAATGACTTGTTTGTGCAATACTTACACAGGACTAAACTTAAAAATTATAATTTTGAGAATGATGACTAATGCTATGATAAAAAAAAACCTCCAAGTTAAAAATGAATTAGTTTTATTATTACATGCAAACACGGCAGCAAACTTTTGAAAAATAAATGCATTTTCTCATTAGCACTGTAATGTTTATTTGGTAGATTAATTAACACATCTTCTTTCTTTAAAAAAGATAACTTTTGAGAGCCCTTCTTAAAATGAGAGTAATATAATTCCTAATAAATATGAGAATTTAATACATTTTATATATGGTTGCAGAGTAGTACATAATCAAGTGTTTAGGCAGAATATTCAAATATTATCATCTTTGTTATCAGGAGAAATTTCACAGAATGTCATACTTGAAAAGGTAGCATTTTACTCTTTCATATGTACAATAAGTGAACAAAGCTCTTAAGCATTAGAGATGTTGGCTGTATAGTGGTACATTCAAATAAAATTGTATGTGACATGTTTTCAAATAGCTAGAAATCACCCTATTGAATATATAGAAAAACACAATTGTAAGGAAAACATTTTCTTTTTCGGTATTAATTCAATTATGCAATTTTAATGTAGAGTGCCTTTTAAATGATTTTAGATGGAATAGAATACGTTATATTGCCATTTATTTTTGGATGTGGCTTGACTAGTAAATGATCATTTATTTATTTATTTATTTTATCTAAATAAACCTGACATTAAAGAGTAAACATTACAAAAAAAAAAAAAAAAACAGATCGTACTGATACATTTCAGATGTCAGAAATGACTGTATGTTACAGTGAAGTATTTTGCAATATTTTAGCAATTACAAAGGAACTGATAACATTGAGGTAGCTAACATCAATAAATTTATGGTGTTAGATGTATTATTTCAGAACATGTTCAGAACTGTGTCACAAACTCATATTTAATTAATTAAATATGCTAGCAGATTATATGGAGAAGAACTATTTATTTATTGCATACATCACTTAATGCTGAGTTATTAAAATGCCAAAGTGGTTGCTGACCCCTAATTTGGACTTCAGAGGGTGATTAGAACTGCTGTTAGATTAAATGTTCTTCATCAGTCTACTAATTGAAGAATAAATCATATTTAGGATGCTGTTCTTTTTTTACGGACTATGCCAGGTTGTCATGAACTTGCCTATTGCTTTGCTTTAACTAATTTGATTCACTTGTTTGTAAATGGACAAAATAACATGGCATCTGCTGCAGAATAGTACTGTCTCTAAAATCTGTAAACAAAATCATCAAGCTAGATGTAGTTTGGAAATCATGATCATAACAGTTGTGGCATATTCTTTAATACTATTATATATTTTTTCAAATAAAGCACAAGGAAGAAGGATTAACCAAACAAGCAGATTTTAGGTACAAAATCAGATATATTGAAGAGATGGGGAAATGAGAATGCTCCCCATTTACCTTAGATATTTTCAAAGAATCAGAAGCTACCAACTTTTGACCAATATGTACATATATGCAAACATTTCAAGCATGGGCATTAATGACCTTTTAGCCTGCAAATATACCAAAACAGTTGTTCCTATAGTAAGTGTGTAGGCTGTTCTTAAACATATCTAAACTACTGCTTTATTGTAGTTTGGTAGTATGCTCCATTCATCAGCTGCTGCTTCAGAGAACCAGTTAGTGCATTTCTCATTCATATAGACTCTTGTTCATAAGTTGTTCATAGGTTCATAGGTTCATACTAGGCTATCTGCCCTAGGGCATTTATAAGCCTAGCCAGAATGTGTTTGGCTTTCGCCACCCATTTTAAATTTATTTTGCTATGCCCTTTTTCGAGGTTAGTATACTGTGCCTCTATCTAACAGTGACACAGAAGTGATACCCGGGGTAAACCTACGATCTCCCATCCACTCATCAAGATTCCTCTTGAAGAGAGTCAATGAGGGACTCTGCCTAACCTGGACTGGGATTTTATTCCAGAGTGAAGGGAGCCTCTGGGTTATGAATCTGTCCCTCCAGCATGTCCTATTTATTTCAGTGCTGAGGTTCAAGTCTCTCGAGCGTAGCTCGATGGCATTTGCATTTTCTCAGGTGCAGCATGTCCATTAATTCCGGGTTCGCCATGGCCTTATCAGTCAGGCACAGATCGCCTCTGAACAGGCGGTATGCCACTGAGTAGAGCTGGAGTTTCTTTAACCGGGCAGCATATGGCATCTTTTTGAGCCCTTTGATCCTCTTGGTGAGGTACTTTTGGGGTCTTTCCAGTTGCTGCAGGTGTCTGGTAAGGTACATCCCAAAGGGGCATTGTACTCAATTATGGGCCTGATGAGGGATGAGTAAAGAGGCATGATGACCTCCCCTGACCTAGATGTGAATCCCTTCATGATTAGGTGGGCTATATAAAATGTTTTTCTAACCACTTTGGCCACGTGGTTGTCAAATGAGAGATTGCAATCAACTTGGGTCCCCAGGTCCCTAATTACTTCTTCTGTACTTAATGGATTACCAACTATGTGGTAATTTGTGGGCACTTTGTTTTTGCCAAAGGGGATGACTATACACTTTTTGGCATTTAGCTTGAGGCCATGGCTCTGGCACCAGTTGTCTGTTTCTATGAGGCCCTTTTGGAGGATGCTTGTGTTGGCTGGAGAGTCGATTATGGCGCCCAGTTTGCAGTCATCTGTGAACTTGGTCAGCCACAGTCCTTCCGTGTTGGCCTGTACCTCCGAGAAATATATACCGAACATGAGGTCCCAGGACTGAGCCTTGTGGGACACCACTTGTAACTGGTTTGGAGTCTGACATGGCTCCAGCAATTCTAACCATGTGGGTTCTGTCCTTGAGCCAGTTTGCAATCCATCTAGTGACATAGGGGTTTATATTTAAGCTGGTGAGCTTATCTATAATGCCCGAGTGGGGTATTGTATCGAAGGCTTTTGCGAGGTCCAGGTAGGCTGTGTGGACCACCTTCCCCTCGTCAATGGCCTTGGTGACTGTTTCAAAGAAATCAACCAGGTTTAAGAGGCAGGATCTGCCCTTAACAAAGCTGAACTGGGTAGGATCCAGTGTTTGTAGGTCCCCAATATCTTTATTTATGAGGTCCATGATGATCCTTTCCATAGCTTTGCAGACCAAGCTAGTCAGGCTTATGGGGCGATAGTTTCCAGGATCCGTTGAGGCACCACCTTTATGGAGAGGGACCACTGTTGCTGTACGCCACTCTTTGGGCACATATCCTGTAGTAAGGCTGAGATTGAACAGTAGTTTTATGTTTGGGTTTAGCTCTTTTTTGAGTTCATGTAGGATGCAGCCCGGGACACCATCTGGTCCCATTGATGCTGTGTTTTTTGCTTTGGACAGGGCGGCTCTTACCTGAGCATCTGAGATGTCAGGGGGGCAGCACTCTGCTGGGATAGATATTTGCCCTTTTGGTGTCTGACAATTACCTACTATTTTTGATAACCCTAAACATTCCCAGAGATAGTTGTCTCTAAATACCCTATATACCTGACTAAGATCACCTCTTAAGTATCTATATGGGGCACAGTACAAGATCAGATATTTTAGTCTTTCAGTATAACTTAAATTTTCACATCCATGGATGCCCTTGGTATATTTCTGCTGTACTGATTCCAGTTTACTCGTACTTGTTTTCTTATAAGGTTTTTATATTTTTTCCATACTCAAATTTGGATCTAATGTAATTACCAAACAATGACTTCAGCATTTCTGATTTCCTAGATGTTATAATGTTTTAAAAAATTGGTTGATATGATTAGAAAAACTCAAAGCTGGATCTACCTATATATCCAGGTCCTTTAAACGAATCTACAATTTCAATCACTGTGTGCTGTATTAAATGTTCACCTTTCAGTTTATGTCTCTCAAATCTCATATGCTTAGTTTTTGATGTATTTATCAGCATATTATTGTCCTGTCCCCAGATGATCAATTTAGTCATGTTCTTTTGCAACATGCCCTATCTGTAAAGCATGTAATCAGTTTACCTAATTTCAGGTCATCTGTAGAGCACCTCAGATGAAAAAGATAGGCCTGAAAGATACAATCTAAACAAGTAAGGGCCTAGGACAGGGACCTGTGGGACACCCCATCTGTAACAAAGAATTTCATCTGTCCAGTTGTTGTATGATATTGCCAGGTCCTATTTGTACGTTATGCAGCTATCAATCTTATTAAGAGTAAATCAATACCTATATGTTCTAAATTATTGATCAGTGTTTTGTGTACAACTTTGTCAAATGCTGAATTTAAAGCTACACAAATGACATCACATCAAAATGTGTAATTCATAGCTGTTATGTTGTTATAGAGCATCATGTTATAGGTGGTAACAGATCTATTTTCAACATATGCATGCCCAATATATGATTCTGACAATAACTTATCCAGTACTACCTTCTCCATTATTTTCCAAAACATGGAAGTAGACTCAAGGGTCTGTATGACTCTGCTTTTGTCCTGCTCCCCTTTCCCTTAAATACAGGTTTGATAAGTGCATGTCTTCAGTCTTGAGGAATCTCCCCATATTTGTAGGACATATTAAATAGATATAGTGGTACTATAAGTTCTTGCTAAAGTGTTCTCAGGTCATTTTTACTAATTCTATCTCCCCCATGTGTTTTGTTTGGATACAGGTTGTATAGTTCTTTTTCAGTATCACTTAGTTTGATTCCACTACCTGAGGTTACTTGGATGTCTCTAGAGCAACTTATCCCATTCTTTGTGGAGTCAAACTATTTTGCATAAAATTTGGTAAATATATTTATTATTTGTTGTGACTGAGAATAAATTTTAGAATTTATACATAGTTTATTGATTTGTATGTCTTTACTCCTTTCACATCTTATGAATCTGTAAAATTGTTTCCTATTTTGCTCAATATCTTTATATAAATTTTCTTCAAATATTTCTTGATCTTGTCTCACACTATGCTTAATTTGCTTGTACAAATTGCTTTCAGAGTTGTAGTTCAACCACTTTTCTTATGTCTGTTGTTGTAAGAAAGTCCTTCTATATTACACAGCTTATAAACAAAGGGATTGTGTCTAGATCCAAGGATGTCATTATTCCCTTTACTCAGCTGTCATAAGTATAATCATTGAATATAATTATTTGTTTGGCATGTATCTGTCCAGATGTATGCAACGACTGAAACACCCACAGATATACATTACTGAAAGGATACAAGGTCTAAACAACATATTCCACACAGACCGAACAAACTCCATGTCACTTTACTCTATATCCTACAGACCAATAAGAGGTGAGCTGTGTCTGGTATTCAAGGAATTCTGAGACCCATTACTGATGGATTTACTGCACATCAGCAAGTCAAAGGTCATCATAAATACTCATTTTAGGGATCTAAACCTATTCTGCAACATCAACAAAATGATTTAGAGGGACAGATATATCTTACAGGGGATACTGCTGCCTTGGACTACACTCCCCATCCACATAAAACAAAGTTCATCCCTGTTCATATTCAAGTACAACTTAGATTTGTGGATGGGAATCAGAAAATTTACCCCAGAACTGCCCCTTGTAGTACTAATGGACAGAGGCAGCTCCCAAATGCTTTATCCCATGCATGGGCCACCAAAATTATCTATGGTATTATTTTAGTTATTCTCATTGGGGTAATATCTAATTGTTGACCATGAGATGGGTAAGGCCAGTCTATAACCAAAGCGGTAGGTTGTTTATTTATACACTAAAGGAAAATTGCCTTGGCTTAAAATGGTCTGCAAGGGCAGATAGCCTACTACTTACATATGAACCAAACCCACTCTCAAGAAATGTCTCCTCCTAGAAGTGCTTTACTATAGAGTCCCTTAGTAAACAAAAACAGATTGTGCGCATGTGCTTGTGTGTGTGTGTGTGTGTGTGTGTGTGTGTGTGTGTGTGTGTGTGTGTGTGTGTGTAGTTGAGGGAGGGGAATGGAAATCTTTCAGCACATCAGATGTGAGAGGCTATACTCCCATGCTTCACACTCTTTGAAGTCATACAGTCAGCAGGGATAGTCTGTGCATGTAAAGTGCAAATCATGCCTTTTCCTGTCTCTGAGATACCACAAGCTTTGTATGAGAATAATTAGTAGTGATAGGTAAAGTTGCAGGTGCAAAAAAGGGGTATACAGATGTCTTGTCACCAATACAAAAATCATGATTTTGAGGTACTCTCCAGCAAGTTTTTAGTGACTTAGTCTTTCTATGATTGGAGTCTGAACAAATCTTGAGTATTAACTGAGACTGACCTGGAAAATAATAGTTTTAGAAAACCTTAGTGTAATACTGCATTCACTAAACTTCAGTTTGCCATATAAAATATGATCCATTCACCCAGTTGCAAAAAATAAGTCAACAAGGCAATGTGAGGTGTCTGTAAATATAATGATATATTCTTAGTTGTATGATTATGAAATATTTATTGGTAAAAAGTTGGTGCCCTATACTCTCAAAGTGGGTGTTTTTAAAAAATACCACTTAGATTGTGATCTTTGTCAACTGAAGGACCATCTAAATGTTCTTCCTTAAGAATAGTTAGTGTCTAAGTGGATTTTACTTAATGAAACCAGATAATTGCTAAGAAGTGAACGGGAACAAGTAACCAAAATAAATGGTATTAGCACAAGCCATTCTGCTGAAATAGAAAGGAATTATAATCTCAGACATCAGCTTAGACGATTTCCTCAAAAAAAGCAGTCCATTTTCATAACCAATGGAGAATAATGGTTTTATCAATGTAGTCATTATTTCCTTTCTTAAAGATTCTCTTGAAATTAAATATATTATAGGGGATGATTCAAATATTCTTTTTGATGACATTGTCTGATATCTTGGGGGGACAAAATTGTTTGTATACTAAAAAGAGGCTATAGCCTGAAGTTCCTTTTGGAAACAAATACCTTTTCATATGTTGATCTAAATCTAGGTTAGGTAATGTTTATTAACTAGACCAGGAGTGTGGATGACGCTAATTTAGATTAAGTATCTGATGCACCTTAATCAGTCTATAGCCATGTATCAGATATGCCTGACTAGGGTGAGGCTTAGACCCTCTAGACTATTTTTGAGTGAAGTAAAATTAAGGTGAAACCATGTTGGTATATATATAGTCAGTTATGGAGAGGGTTGGTGGAGGATACAAAGGTAAAAATATGTTTTCATCCAAGATCTGCCTGTATTTCATTTTTACATTAGAAAGACTACAAGGGGAGAGATACCTGGGGTGCTGATATGCTTTATCTGCCCCTACTGCTTAAATTTATGTCAAGGGCTGATCCTATTCCTTGTATGCTTCCTAGCATATTTTTTTACTGAGTATCCATTTTGTTTCTTTGGCAGGGTTAAGTGCTTCCATTTTTTTTTGTTTTGATCTAGTGCATATGATTTATTTTCTACTAATGGATACCAAGTGGAATTTAAATTTCTACAATTTCCTGAAAGTAGATGGAGATTTCTGTTTTTACAGTTTTGTATGGCTCCATAATCTTCTTCCATATAGTAATATATGGGTGTCTTGGTTTCATTATATCTATTTTGTTTATGTATGCATTTATTTTTTTGTTTATTTTGTTGCTCTGTGAGTTCATAGGTGTATATTAGGTGGGTCTATATCATAATTTCATATGTTGAATTGTCCGAACGCTGAAACTTTGAACTGGGAATTTCAAAATCTCAAAATAGTGAAGCCGTGGAACACCAAATTTTTTCCCCGGGAAAATATTTGGTGGGCCGTTTCCACGGCTTTGCTTTTTCCTCCACTGTGTTGCGATCTCTGAGTTGGTATATTTAAGTTTGGGGTGTGGGGTGTGTGTGTGTGGGGGTGAAGCTCACCACATTAGAAAGACTTTGAAGTGTTCGTTTTTTTTTTTTTTGTTTTGTTTTGTGCCGGAACAGTGATTTTTTTTTTCCCTGGGAAAAAAAAAAATGCAGTTCTGAGCATTCAAATTTCTTGCATTTCAAAGTTCCGAGTTCGATATTTCCATAGTCGAACTTATGACAGTTTGACTATATGATATAGACCCTACTAGGCTAAGGCCCTGGAGCCTTTACAAGCCTAGCCCATAGGATTACACTGGCCTCATGCCACCGACCTTAGTTCCCAGTGCTTCTGTCAAGTAGAGCCACTGGAGTCATTCATGGCATGAATTTTCTATTTCCCATCCACTCATCAAGATTTCTCTTGAAGAGCACCAGTGAGGTGCTCTATTTGACATGTATGACAAGGCTGTTCCATAGCATGGGCAGTCTCTGGGTTATGAACCTGTTCCTCCAGCACATTCTGTTGATTGTGGTAATGAGATTGAGGTCTCTGGAGTGTGTGGTGTGGAGAGATTAGGATTTCTTTAGATGTAACATTTCTAACAGAGCTGGGTCAGACATGGGTTTGTAAGTCAAGCAGAAATTGCCTCTAAGTAGGCGATATGAGACAGAGAATAGTTGGAGTTGTTTGAGTCTGTCCATATAGGACAAGTGTTTACGGCCTAGGATCCACTTTGTGAGGTGCTTCTGCAGCCTCTCCAGTTGTTGCAGGTGTCTAGTGAGGTACATGTCAAATGGGGCATTGCACTCAATGATTGGCCTAATGAGGGAAGAGTAGAGGGAGACAATGACCTCTTTCTTCACTTGCCCAACATTCCTCATTTTAATTTTTTTAAATCACGGGCCTGTATATTTTGTTGCATAAAATCTGCACTAAACTATTACTCATTTAAAAAATGATTTAGGGAAAAAATATAATTAGACTTTGCCTTTCCATTTCCATTGCAGTCCTGCCAATCATGACATAGAATTCCCCAATTTCCTTTGTAGAATTTGTCAGACTCATCCAAATCCATTTTGTTGAGGACAGTTGAACATCACCTAAAATTCTTTTTCCACCTACCCCAGTCCTGCCTACACTATAATTGATGCACCCCATGTAAACATATATTGCTGAATTTTATTTCTTAAAGAGATCTGAACTCTACCTTCTCAGTCTGTCTAAAGATTGTCTGCGCCAATTTATTTTTCATTTCTTTTGCTCTAAATAAACATGAACTCTTATCCATTTGCACTATTTATTTCCTAGTTTAAAAGTTGGTCAACCATGCTATGAATTCCCTATATGCTATTCAAGTATATTCTTCTATATTTTTTAACACTCTCGCCTGTTAAGGACACCAGATTAATTCACATAATCTCATATCCCTAATGGAACCATTTTTTTGTAATTTTTGCTCCATTTCATAAGAATCAAGTTCATAAAACACTCTAAATTTGTATTTCTAACTATTAAAACATATTTTCCCACAAAGTTATTGCTAAAAGTATCTACTTGGTTTCATAGTCGTCTTATCCACTTGTAGACAACAGCCTTGAGAAACCTCTGCAAAAACTTATAATCAACTGAAAATGTCAAAAGCACTGGAACAAATTAATCTGCTTCAGTATCTTATGTGTCTCTCTGGAGTGAACTATTTAAGCAATAACCGATGATGTGGTGTGGTATATTGAAGATTTACTCACGGTTGGTTTGGTTTAATCACAAGGGCAAAGCCCGGGTGATTAAATAAAGCCAACCGTGGGTAAATCTTCAATATACCACAAGCACAGAGTCAGTTATTGCTATTATACAATGACATTATTTAAGAAAAAAATACTTACTTTTCTTAAATAATGTCTTTGTATAATGGCACATTACTGTTCTTCCATGGCTGGTAGTATACTGCTTCCTTGTGTTGATGTACTGCGCAAGCATATGGGACTTAAATTCCCATGCATACCCAGTACATCAATGCTTTGAAATGGAAGCATTGGAGAAAAGAAAGTCTCCGTTGCTCTGTTTTTTTTTTTTTTTTTTTTTTTTTTTTTTTATTAAAAAAAAGGTTTTGGACACCTTATAGTTCGGGCGACCGGATCTTTTTCCGTTGGTATATTGTGGGACTTACAACGGGCATGCTGGCCAATCAGCGAGCACATTTTGGAATATTAATGGGGGGGTCATTGTATAATTATCTATATTCATCCATGGAACCAATAAATAAAGAAATGGAAACTTGGAAATACCAGAGGTAAGCTTTTAAGAGCTAATAGTTTACAAACATACCAACATTTCCTTCACACTAATAAAATTGTATTTAGGTGCTTCATACTTTCACAATATTCTACCAGCTGCATTAGAAAGCAGTATTACAATCACACCTCATTGCAAAGTTGAAGGAATCATCACAGTCCCAATAGTCATGCATGTCACTAAATGAAAAATTATATACTACTCTGTTTGCATAAAGTGGAGGAATAACTTTTTGTCCAGCTGCTGATACCCGCATATAAATAGTCAGAAAAGTACATTTCTTAATCATACTAATATATTAAAGAAGTCATTCTGCTTCTGTGTGCCACATTTTATTCAACAGGTTAATATTTCACCAACATTCCTTCCTATTCTGTTTTATATTTCTTCATCCACTCAATTATAAGCCAATCTCTTCTGTGTTTCATCTTTGGAGATCTCTTTTGTGTTATTGCCAGGAAGAACTTAGGAACTATACAGATTCTTGAACCCTAAAAAAGGCCATCAGTGGCAATTTGGAGTACACAGAAGAATGCAGCCCTGAAGTTAAAGTAGCTAAAGATGTCCATAAGCAAATGTTACATATTAGCATGTAGAAACTTGATACTGCCAACTCTAACTCTTGTAAGTCCGCTCTACCATCCTGAGATATGTCACAAACCAGTTTTCAACTCATCTAATCTTCTTGCTGTTACATTATCATTCAGCCAAATCTTATTTTAACCTCTGCAGGACACAGGTACAGTGGCCACTGCTCCGAGTGATTCTCTTCCCTGCACATTTCTTCCTACTTTGTCACATTTACAATGAATGTTTCCATTACTTTCTGACATCATTCAATTAAGACTATTGCACTCGATATTTTTTTTTTTTAAATTGTATCAAATGCC
This sequence comes from Protopterus annectens, assembly GCF_019279795.1. Taxonomy (NCBI): domain Eukaryota; kingdom Metazoa; phylum Chordata; order Ceratodontiformes; family Protopteridae; genus Protopterus; species Protopterus annectens. The sequence goes on from NC_056748.1 coordinate 589,927,948, forward strand.
TCTCTAATCACAAAAAGTAACTTTAATTAATCTTGGTATATGTAGTAACTGATGGAGAGGACCACTGCATGACTTCAGGTAGAGGAATATCACCAGAATTAATGATGTATGGCAGTCAGACTCCAGTGTAATGACAGGGCAGTATTCAGAATCTCAGCCAGTGCCCCACAGCAGGGTTATGATAATGAGGAAGAGTACATTCAGACAGCAGCTGCAGGACCTACTAGATAAAGCAGGACAACAGGAATTGGTGTTGATAATGGGGGACTTGAATGCACATACTGGGACAGACTGAACAGGATATGAGGACATGGATACGGGAATTGCATAGGTTGGGCAACAGGAATAAAGGACAGGTAATTCTAGACTTCTGTCTAGTAAATGGCTTGATGGCAACCGACGCATGGTTCAGCAAAAGAGAGTCACAGGATCATATGCAAGAGTGGCCAGAATGAAATGCAGGTAGACTTTCTCCTAGTAGGAAAAGGGCAGTAGGGCAGAATCAGTGATTTCAACGTCATCCCCAGTGAAGCAGCATAAATAGCTGATTGCAGCAATCTGCTGAAAGCAGTGGTTAGAGAAGGCTCTAAGCTCAGTGGAGATAAGGCTGACGATCTGGAACTTGACTGGAGAGAAAGCACAACAGTTCAAGGATTTACCTTGGGCTCTAGCACATCAAGAAGAAGAGGAAATAGGTAGAGTTGAAGAAGAATGGCAGCATCTCAAAATAGCATGTGTAAAGACTACATAACAGATGTACTCTATTGCTGATCCAGATATGGAAATAAGGTACATAAGGAAAGCTGGTGGTGGAATATAGAAGTAATCAAAAGAAAGGAGTGCAGGAAAAAGGGGAGATAAAACATACAGACCAGGCAAGGAAGGAATTCTATTTGGCTAATAAAGAGGCTAAGAAAGGAGTTGCAGTGCCGAAGAACAAGGCATCAGAGGCACTCAAACTATATCAGACTGCAAGGCAAACACAGGAAGATAAAGAAGATAGTCAGACACCCTTCATAAGGGACACCAGCAACAACCAGCTCACCATTTCTCAGGACATCAAAGGGAGATGGAAGGAGTACTTCCACCAGCCTCTGATTGATGAAAACCCCACAGAAGCTGTACTGCTACAGACACAGCTTATGAGGAAAGAAGAGGAGACGCCTACCCTAGAAGAAGTAAGAAGCCCTGGAAACAGCAAGCACAGATGATGTCACAGCAAATATGTTCAAGATGCCGGGTGACTTATGGGAGAAATATCTCCTGATGGTACTCGTAGCAGTATGGAGAAAAAGGTGCATCCCAGATGACTGGAGCATAAGCATACTAGGGCCATTGTTCAACAGCAAAGTGACTTTCACAGCTGTGGGCAGTACTGTGGTATCAAACTGCTGTCACACAGCATGAAAGTTCTGGAGAGGGTGATTGATAAACAAATAGATATAGCAGTTGAAAGTAAGATGGCAGATGAGTAGTTCAGATTTAGAACAAGATTGCACAATTGACTTGATGTAAGAAGGTAGAAATGAGGAAAGCATCCACATGGGCATTTATAGACTTGGAGAAAGCATATGACAGTGTCCCAAGAAAGCTGATTTTGGCAGTCCTATGGTGGTTTGAAGTCCCAGAGACAATGATAGAATTAGTGCACGCTATGTACAAGGACCTGGTGACTCAAGTAAGAAGAGTGTTTGGTCTCACATAGCGGTTCCCAGTGGGAGTGTGTGTTCAGGGTGTAGCTCTAAGCCCACAGTCATTCATGCTGTTTAGGGACTAGATTTGCAAGCAGGTCATTGGGGACAGATCAACAAAATTGCTGTATGCCAATGTTGTGGCATTACAGCCAAACTCAAACAAGAACTTCAGTAATGGATAGGATTATGGCATACAAAACTGAAGGCCTGTGGGATGAAACTGACCACATATAAAAAAGTTGTGATGGCACCAAATGGGGGAAATTAGAAGAAGCTGAGAACTGAGATAGAAGGAAACATAGTAGAATTGCTTTACTGCTTCAAGTATCTGGGCAGGATGGTTGAGGAGAACGGAAGTCTGAATATGGTAAAAGCTAGAATCAGAGGGGCTCCAGTCAACTCCACAGTGTGTCATGGGCAGCGTATGACAGGACTGTGCCATAGAAGCTGAAAACTAAGGTGTACAAAACAGCGGTGTGACCTATACTGCTGTATAGTACAGAAACCTGGCCAGGAAAGGCAGAGCAGATGCAGAAGCTAGAGGCTGAGATGCATGGTTAGACATATAAAAGGCACCTGTTGTCATTAGCCTAGTACACATCTATGAACTTATGAACCTACGAGGTGATGGAGATGAAGTGCCTGAGACTGATGAAAGGATGTACACTGGTGGGCAGGCTAAAAAATGATGACATAAGAGCATAAGCCAAATTAGCACAAATTAAACAAAAGGCCAAATAGAACATATTACATTGTTCTGACATATGTGCAGGAAAGCAGAAGCCAATCTGGTGAAGAAGATTTGGGGCAGACAGGAAGAAGGCAATAGGAAATGAAGATGTTCAACAAAGAGGTGGAGAGATTGTGCAAGAGAAGACCTGCAGCAGTCAAGCTTGATTGTTGAAGAAGGTAGGAGAATGGCATTGAATAGAGAGATATGGTGACAGTTGACATGACACCCTGGCCCAATGTTGAAAATGGGAAAAAGGGGATTGATGTTTATGATGATAATCCAGAAACTGTACCTCTTGGATCAGCCATCTTACCCAGGTAATAAACATCAGATTAAAAAAAAAAAGGTAAATCATTCAATAGACAAAACAGTTTAAATAAAGACAGCAGCAAATAGAAAAAGGACACTTTTAACTAACAGTAATTGCTTCTGTGACAAAGTATACCTATTCTTATTGCACTATTGCAATCTAATTCCCATGACATTTTAAAATTCTAAGATATCTGTGTGTAGAATCAGTGTAGAGATATTTCATTTAATTCTAGGCCATTGAGTATAGATTTTGGTCAAATATACAATGTTTGTTTAATTGAAATGCTGCAGGTATAAACACAAGTGTGTATGCATTTCCATATGATACATATTACCTTGCGTACATCAGTGTTGTAAACATATGCATTGAAGGAACATGAGATTTCAAGCAAATAAAAAACCCAGAATTAAAGTAATCATTTTCCATAGAGAAAACTCCCCTGTCAGGTGATAAATATGTGTGAAAATGAAACCAAATAGCACCTTTTCTGCTAATTACTAATCTCAGAGATGAAATAATACACACATCCTAAACCTAAATGCCTCACTGAAATGAACTGTAATAGTAAAATATAGCCATACCTCAAGTTAAAATGTTTAAACAAACAATACCATGTTTAGCAAGTCAATGTAAATAATTCAGTTCTTGTACTGCAGAGTCAGGACAGCCATACTATATGTTAAATATGTATTCTCCTGTTTTTTCCATATTTTAAAGTTTGCATGAATACGCTAGCTCCTCTTATGAGCCAACATGACTTTATAAATGTTTATTTCTTCTGTAAGCTTTCTTAAAGATTTGTACCCACACTAAAATAATTGTTTTTCTAAAGTGACAGCTTACATAAGATGTAACACAGACTAAGTCCAATCTGTTTAAGTTTACATAAAATTGTATTCTTTCCTTCCTCCTTTCATTCTTTGATTACTCTCGAATCATGTGAGGCATAAACTAATGTTCATCTCTTCATAGTCTAAATAAATGATAAATACTGATATTAGGAATTTGCCTTTATTTTCAAAGTTTTGTTGTATACAATATGTGTTATTTGGACTATGCCTAAAAAGGAAGCAAAGTAGTTAAAAAATGCAGCTACAATATTCCTTTTCATTGCATTAGTAATAATTAGCAATGTTTTATTAAAAATGAAAATATCTGCTTGAAAATGTAGGACATGCTTTCCAGCAGTTCCTCAGGGAATCGTGCCCTGCTGAACACATCATTAACTCTGTAACATTATAAAGATCCAGGAGAATGACACAGTGCTGAGAGGCACGCTTATGATGTCAGTGCTAGCCAGATTCATTTCATGAGAGCAGGCTGTATCCTGAAGTGCATGACAGTTAACATGTTTAAAAAAAATACAGCTCTTTGTATTAAAATAACATAAAGGTCTGTTGGATTCAGACCACAGTAGAGACTGCATAAGGAAAGGAGTGTTTGTCTGTTTACATCAGGAAACATACCATTAGTTCTTTAAAACCGTTTTATTATACTTCAGACTGCTTTAAAATGTGTAAGAAAAACAAGCCATCAAAGGAATAAACATTAAAACATAATTTATTTTTATTTTATTTTACATTTGTTGACCGGGATAGTCCGACTGGATGCATGTCCATTTTCAGCGGAGGCCCGGGGAGAAAAGCTCCAAGGGTAAGCAGATACAGCATTACATATTACAAACAGATTATTTACAGAGATTACATAAGTAAGCAAGTTAAACAAGTTCCACAGGCCAAATCCTGGGCACATGCAAGCTGAATGGCATGCATGTTGTCTATGATTCCCAGCTATGGTACCAGTGTAATAATGAAGAAAACTACAATTTAAAGATGGGCAGTAAATTTACATTAAACACAAACAGTGTATAAGGTATTAAAGTGTAGGGCATGACTAGGTTTGTCTCATAACTGCTGAAGAAAGGTCATAACTTGTGAACAAAAAAATTCAGTAGAAGAAAAACAGATTTGGTTGATAACAATAGAATTCATGCAATAAGTTAGGGATAAACACATTTTCCTATAGTATATCATTAGTAATTAGCACCTATTAATATTTTGATAACTTTGTTAATTCGTCATTAGCCTCAGCCCTTGGGTTCTTCTAACAGAAATATTTAATTTCTAGTATATTCTGCCCAAAACATTGGTTGTAGAGGAATAGGCAAGCAATAATGCCCAAAGAGGGGGTGGGGGGTTACAAGGAGATAATGAACTATCTAGTGGTATTATGAGTCCTGTGGTGTACTTAAAACCAAATATGGTCATCCACATACAGAAATATGTTGATGAACTTGTTGAGTTTTCTAGAAGCAAAAGCCAGAGAAATACCTTAAGTTTGTCATGTTGGCCCCTGAAAGGTCATTACAGCTAGAATATAAAGAGCTTTATGTACTTTGGTCTATGCAGGGATGGGAAGACTATGCAAGCCTATGACTGTGACTGTGGGTAATATATGCCAAACAAGACTGGTACAATTTCCTGATCTACTCTGAACTGATCAATAATCTTCTGATAAGTGAAGATGAGGTATATCGCCTGCTGATGGATCTATTTTCTTTGGTGACAGCTGCCACCTCATGCATGCTGACAAGATGCAAACAATTAATCCCTAACATATGCTTTTGCACATCTAATTCTACTTGTCCGAGCATTCTCACTGCCTATAACTGTGATATTTTCAGGTCGTTTACCTTTTTTAGGTGGGTGCATAGTGGTACATGATTTATGAATTAAGAGTTCACCTAACATACATTTGCATATGTTTATGACTTTCCTTCTCTTCACAGGTTAATTTGTATGCCATTATGCAGTCATTTGCATATCTCTTCTGCAGCACAATTGTGTTCCCAGCACTGTAACTCATCATGGAGACCATGTGTGGCCAAATCCTGGGCACATGCAAGCTGAATGGCATGCATGTTGTCTATGATTCCCAGCTATGGTACCAGTGTCTTCCTGCATTGCCTGAATGAAATATATGTTTACCGGAGAGTGATAACAAAAAGTACAAGCTATTCCATAAATCTGTGCTTGTTGCCCTTTTTAGTGTGAATAACATCTGCAAGATCTTTTGTTCTCTTTAGTTATCTTCATGCTCTGTAACTTGCCACTGTTGTATTGTTACTTGGAAATACTACTTGTTCATATACCAGTCTTCTAAGATTACTGCTATTACAATACTTTTGTTCCATATGTAATAATAGACTTTGATTGGAAAAGAAGGTGCTGCAAATGTAACCATCTTTAATAGCTCAACATTTTAAGTCCTGTATTCATAGTCATTTGCGCAAATGCAATAGGGGTATCCCTGATGTTTACGAATTAGGATAGCAAAGGCAAGATTCATAGAGACCAATTACACTATTGCGAAAGGCCTTAAATATAATGAGATGCAAATGAGAAATTTTGTAAATTGACATATGCTAATGAAGTGTTCTAGCAATTCATAGTCCAGTATCTGCACTGTACACACATCCCTTGTTAAATGCGATGCTTTGCTTTCATATCAGAGTTGCAGACCATGAACTTGCCCCCTTGCCATCCTTTCAGTAGTTTGTCCATGTAAGCACAAGCATCAAAATGAAACATTTCCCCCCCTGATCCCTTCACAGTATGTCCATGTAAGCTCAAGCATCAAAATGAAACATTTCCCCACTGATCCCTTCATAGTATGTCCATGTAAGCGCAAGCATCAAAATGAAACAATTCCCCACTGATCCCTTCACAGTATGTCCATGTAAGCTCAAGCATCAAAATGAAACATTTTCCCACTGAATTAAACATTTCCCCACTGATCCTTTCACAGTATGTCCATGTAAACACAAGCATCAAAGTGAAACATTTCCCCACTGATCCCTTCACAGCATGTCCATGTAAGCTCAAGCATCAAAATGAAACATTTTCCCACTGAATTAAACATTTCCCCACTGATCTCTTCACAGTATGTCCATGTAAGCTCAAGCATCAAAGTGAAACATTTCCCCCAACAACCCCATCAATAGTTTGTTCATGTATGCAGAAGTGTGTCCCTGGCATCAAAATGAAACATTTTCCCAAATGACCACTTCATTAGTCTGTCCATGTATGCCCAAACATGTCCCTGACATGAAAATGAAACATTTCCTCAAATGACCTCTTGCAGTTTGCCTAGGTATGCTTAACCATGATCCTGATATCAAAATGAAACATTTCCCCCAACTACCCCTTCAGTAGTTTGCTCAGGTTTGCACAAACACATCCCAGACATCAAAATGAAAGATTTCCCCCAACAACCCTTTCATTAGTCTGCCATGTTTGCACAAGCATATCCCTGACATCAGCATGAAACATTTCCACCAGTGATCCCTTCAGTGGACTCCTCATGTATGCACAAGCACGCCCCTGACATCAGTACAAAACATTTCCCCCCAATGACTCCTTCAGTAGTAGTATGGCCTTGATACCAAATGAAACCTTGTCCCATCCTCTGATATCTCTATTCTTCTGTTAAATTGCTGCTTACTGGCCTAAATTCAGGGCCATTTGCATGTTTACTATACAAATGAGCTCATTATAGATTCATCTCTATAAATTCTATTGATTTGTAAATGTGTAATTTCCCTTATCTGCATATCAGTTGCCCCATTATCGCTTGTAACTTAAACATATTACACTTTTGCAACAGGGAGTCTTGTCTATAAAAAGGCCTATACATTTGCGTATTCATCCTGCAAGTCTGGTATTTGCATATTTACTTAGTGCCTCCTTTCACAGATTACTGCTGTGAAAAAGCAAAGCCTTGGACTACGAATCCCAGCCTAACATTTCCTTATAAATATTGCAACTGTAATAACGCCTGAACAAATTGCTAGTATATAGGTAAACATGCAGAACAGTACTTACTGTATCATCAAGGTGATGTAAAACTTTCTTTGCAGAAATATCACAGCCGTCTAGTACAGCATGGTTGCACAGAGAGTGCACGAACATTGTACTGCCGTCTCATGTATCTGTCCACAAGCACCATTCCAGATCCACAAGCACCATTCCAGATCCACAAGCACCATTCCAGATCCACAAGCACCATTCCAGATGCTACCTCTTCATTCATATAATCATTCCATAGGATTAACATGACCTCAATATATTGCCTGCTAGGAATAAAACAGTTCAAGAAAATAAATATATGTCAGTACAACAGTTGCTTGCATAGGAGTAGACCAAATCTGTTAGTAACTTTCATAATAAAAATAAAATACAACTTAGTTAAGCGGCATTTATTTAACTGATGCAAAAACTGAATAAAAAAATTACAAAGCAGTATATATTTTTAAAGTGACAACTTCAGGCCTGAATTATAATCATTGGGCATAACATTGATAGCCATTGTCATTTCATTAGAGTCAGAACTGAATCGCACTTCAATAATTAATTCCAGAAAATCAACAGTTTCAACCCAACTCTGTGCAAAGTACTTCATCACTGTGTAAATTAATATGCCAAAATAAGTTAACGTTTTCATTCCAGAGTACACACTAGAGATGACTGCATGACCTATAGGTGAAAAAATACTCTTTCCATTTTTGCAATGCTTACAAAAAGATGACTGCTTAGAGATGGAATTTATGCTTTTACAACTTTAATAACTTTTTATGAGAAGACAATTATTCACAACATATAGTCAAAAGTCATTAATATTTTAGACAAAAGAAGAGGGAGGGTTCAGTTGTAAAGATGGATGTATTTTTGAATGTATTCTCATTATGTTGCTTATAATATATCTACTCTCCAAACAGGACTTATCCATGCAGTCATTAGGTTTTCTTAGGTTCACTATCCCCCTAAGACCAACTACATACAGGCTACTGTGGATGCGCATATTTCCAAGTTGTAAATCCTTGTTCCTCAGTGTCATTAGTTAGCATGCTCAATCCTCACTCTATATATATATATATATATATATATATACATAAGGCTTGCAGTGGTCTGAGCGTTCATTTTTTGCCCCAGAATGAGAGACCTGGTGTCACTCCTATCTTCAACAGCTGGCTTCTTCATTGCCCATTCCAATAATCAAGTCCAGGTTACCTGGATCACAATCAGAGATTTATCCCTCTGTGCCATAGGGTCACCACAATGTATACAACTTTTAATCATATTCTTAACCATGTGCTTCTTTCACATAATCTTTAGTTATCCAAGACATTACTATATCTTCCTTACCCCTGCATGTTTCACCAAGATATCTGGATCATGTTTAGATTATTCATAATATTACTCAGTGAAGCTGACAAATTGTAGCCATTTTCTATTGCCTCAGAGATATTATTGCAGTGATGAAATGATTGCAAGACTACTAGCATGCAGCCATGTTGCTAGTTAGGAGAACGTCCATTTACTCAGGCACAAAACTGTAACCTTTTCCTTTCTTTCTTTAAAATTTGATTTACCAATGTAGTTTTATGCTACTTGTTTAGTATATAATTCTCAAAAGAGTAAAATATCTTTAATGCTAACTCTTATAAAAGTAAAATGATAATTACAATAATAACAATGTCAAGTATGATGCTGCAACAACTTTTACCTGTTAAACTTTCAAACTATGATTTGCAGCTGAATTTTTTATCTGCATGGCATAACTCCAGCATTGTCTAAAACTGGACATGTCTTTTGCCATATATAGCAAGATGTTATTGACTTCAGAATCATGACAGCTTACCGAAAGCAATTCCAGTGGGTCTTCTAACTATAACACTAAAACCCACTTTCAAAGAAATCCAAACAAAGCTTGCTTTGCAAGGGGCAAGCCTGTCTGCATCCAGTTTAGAGGTAACCTCAACCTCCTCTGTTATATATATTAACTCCATATTCACACAATAGTAGAGAAAATTCAAAGACCGAAATATGCTGACAGCTATTTTCAATGAAAAGGTTACATGAGTAAAGGACCTGATAACATTACATTTGTAGAGCTGTCAGGCTCACTTTAAATTCTTCTACCTTCCCTTCCTTGGCAACTTGCCTCTTTCCAGGTACACATTATCAAAGCTGCTACATAAAAACATGGGAATGCCTTGCAACAGCAAAGCAGTTTCTGTGTGTGATGATCGATGTAAGACCATGTTTTATGATTTATACGTTTATTTCATCATTAGCACATTCCAAGGTTCATGTTGTCTTTATGCAATTTCACAGAGATGGTCTAAAATTAACATTGAAGACCTCTGGATAGAAGAACAATCCCTGTTTCTTGAAGGTACAAATAGTGTTCTAACATGCATTCACTCATTTCCGCTTTGTTTTCATAAAATGATTTATGTATGAAAGTAACCTCACAAAAGACAGACACAAGTTGGTAACAAAATGGTCTTTAGAGGATGGGGAGACATATGTCAGGTTAACTAAAAATGAAATTTACTTGATCAAAGATGGTAAAAAATTATGTTTCTTAAATATGTGAATTGTGATCCCAATGTAGTTACAGTTATAGGATACATTTTTCAGAAAAGAAACCATTTCACTCATATCGTCTATTTTATTGTTATTTTCCTGCTGATTATTAAATCTAGACTACTAGTTTTCTCATTGTCATTCCCAACTGAATACAGTCTTTTTTGTTAAACATTATTTTTTGTACTGCTGCTTATTAGCTGCCCTTTATTTTTATTTCCTAATGAAAATTGTGTATAAAGAAATAAATACTAGTTCCCGGAATAGTATATCTGGTTTCAGTGTTGTATTGGACATTAACTATAACACTATTGCTGAAGTGAGCTTGCTTATTTAACTCTAGTTTTCTATATGAATTTAAGATATTATTTCTCAGGTGCTCGCTATTTGAAAAAAAGTTACCTTATTGTGTATGTGCAAGAAATAAAGCTAAAAATCCAAGGCTCTTGGTGTATGTAAACTATTTATTTTGTCTGTTACTGATTTTCTGCTGGGGTCAGAGATGATTTGCATTGAGCCTGTATTCATTAACTGCAGTAAAAATCTATACAGACTATTTGCTTTCTCTGTTTTTAAGTAGAAATGTGTTACCTACATAACATACAGCATCTGTGCATCTATGGTCTCATTTTTACAAGAATACATGCTATCAGTACTTGTTTTCCTAGGCTAGAAGGCATAGATCTCACTGACATCTCACATGGTCCTATGCTGAGTATTGCAACAAACTCTCTTGGATGCAGTTAAACACGTCTACTTCAGTTTTCTACTTCCATTGCATAGATAGCAGATATAAAAGGAGTACTTGTCTTTTTTTCTAGTGCCACAGCTTGCTAACAGAATACACCAGATTAGTTATTTCCTTTCTTGTAGTACTTTGTTAGCCTTCAGAATACTCCCTCTTTATGTTTCTGCCCCATGCCAATCTTCATATCTGCATTCCTGTTACTTCTCCTCTGTAATATGTAGGGCCATCCTGCTTCTGAGCATATGGCTAGACTTCATTAATTATAATTATGTGATCATGTCCTTGTTCTTGTTCATCTAGTAATCCCTTGTTTCTGAATTTGTACCTTATTGACACGTTTGACTTTACAATGTCTTGCTGTTGCTATTTTAGTCATGATCTGTTGGCAGTGGTCAGAACAAATTTTGTTGAAGATTTAGCCCGAAGACTGGATCTGTCAGTTGAATGTTTCGCATTGAGTGCAAAAACTACAACTTAGCCCCTAAATTTAGATCTTACTCCTCTTTATGCATTTTACTCCTCTAGGTACACATAAACACACACACACACACACACACACACACACACACACACACACACACACACACACACACACACACACACACACACTACCATCCTGTCCTATGTATCTGTTGTAGAAACATTAGTTCCTTTAACTGGCTATTGGAGGAACCATTTGTTCTGCAAAGGAGTAAGACGTCAACGAGAAGTACATTTCCATGGCTTGAAAAGTTACACTCAGATCCTCACTGAGGAGCCTATAACAGACCAACTACAGAGAAAGGACTGACAGATTGTCTAGATAACTGGCTGTCTTGATACCATTCATTATTTTAATTAGGAACCTTACAGGTATCTTATGATGAGTGATATGTTTAGACAAATACAGGGAAAAGGGGCATTATATTCAAGAATGGGTGTAATGAGAGTTGAGTAAAGGGGAATTAAGACTTCCATTAGATGAGCCAGAATAAAAGGCTTTCCAAACAACAGTAGGGACATAATGGTGATAAAAGTAAGACATTATGAACAAGAGGGCCTAGATCCATTGTTACAGTGTCATGTTTGATGAATGTGTCACCAATGTGGTATGATGTGGAAAAGATTTGTTTCAAATTTATTTTGAGAATACTGCCTTTACACAAGTTGTTAATGTAAAGTAACCCAGGAGTGCTGGCCTGACAAACAGATGGCAAATTAGAGAGGGACTTACACTGAGCCCTGTAGTACACCACTTAACTTTTATCCTTCTAGAAGTGGCAACACTTACAAAAGCAACATGGCTTCTATCACATAACCAATTTGTTATACATTGCACCATATAAGGACTTATATTTAGATTTACAAGTCTGTCAGTACTGCCTGCATGAGGAATAGTGTTACAGGCCTTTCACTTACACCCATATTTCAGTCTCTTCTGTAATATCATTCAGGGATATAGCGGGCTATATGTTTGACATCATCTGTAGAGGTATTATGGCTGTGAAGGCTTTTATTTCTTTGCTATAAACAGCTTACTTTCTCCTTTACTAAAATTAAGCCAATTTCTCCTTCCATATTGGCTTTTGTGAACCTCTTTCCCTCTTTCTCTAATGACTTTTATAAAAGAGACATCTGATTGTTGTTGTAAGAGTATATGCAACTTGCCCAGACTCTTAAGAATGAGTCTGTCCTTCACCTCTAAGGATTCATTATGACTTTTCAGAGCTAATATCCCTGTACCAAATTTTCCTGGCCACATATCTTTGTAACTGACAACATGAGCGCACATATGCTCAATGCAAATGTACTTGAATTTGTCTCTATACACGCAAACACATATCACAGTGAAATTCCAGAGAATCATTTTTTTGTAAGGGCGGGCTGCCTCTTGCAATCCACACGTTGGGGATTTACCCCTTCATACCTTTACGCTATTATTCTCAACTTAAATGTGCTGCACCTTGAAGGAAGATTAATCAGTTAAATGTAATGTAAAAGCTGCTTTATTCATTCTTTAGGTGCCCACAGTCACAGAAAAGTAAACTTGCACTAGAGTCTGAAGAAAGATAAATCACTTTTTCATGGAGTGTTCAAATAAGTCCTGGTGATAACTACATTAAATATTAAAACTTGAGCCATTGTGACTTAATCTGCAAAAAGTCAAGCAATGGCTACAAACCGACCTGTGATAATTGTCTGTGTGACAGGGAATAAATGTCTCACAGTGCCAAACAGCAAACACTATCTTCACCTATGCTAGCTTCCCGAACACACTCCTTTACCTCTCATAATTCCTTTTGAGTAGGTGGGATATAGAAATACAGAATATTGGGTGCCATAAGATAATCTAATATAACACTTATGATGGTCATCCTTAATGCACTACCCTGTAAATAAATACATAATGGTCTGCTGATTTGTCATACTAGATATAACTGGTGCAACATCTTTTAAAATTCTATCTAGAGTAATAGAAGATGCCACGTTTAGAAATAAAGCAGATAATTTCAGTGGGCATGCTGAAGGGATATTATCTAACAAGTGATATTGTATTACTAAATCTCACTACATGCATTGCATCTTTCCATTAGCAGACATACATTGCACTGCATTACAACTGCTACAATTTAAATCAGGGTGAATGTCTTTGTTGTTGGATCTTTTTTCAACACCTTATTTACTGTTTAATTAACCCATATCTTTTATGGCATCTCCTGGTTGATTCTAGAAAGGGAGATACCACTCATCAGCATTCTTTCTAATAGTTCAAATGTTTTTCAAGAACTATTAAATGTGACACATGTACCTTGAAGGCCAGAGTCCTTATGCTGAATAGTGCTTTTACAGTTAATACTCTTTTATTGTTTATAATTTTGCAAACTTTCTTGGGCTATATATCATAGTGCTTCATGGTAACTGATAGACTATGCAGTTTAACTGCCTGAACTTAGTCTCCAGGTGCACTTTCACAGAAATAATTGCTTTCTAAACTTCACAAAACCAGCCCGCAGCATCATGTTGCATTATTAAAGTAAGTGGACCCATGCTGTTTTTGTGAAAAGTAAAGCCCAGAGGATTTCATATTTTAATCGGCTTGTCAGTCTGACAGTTCTACTTACTGCAGGGTGTAAATGAAAATTGTTTTGCATCAAAAGGAGCTGATAACCATTTTTATGTTCACCAAGCAGCTTCGCTTAACAGAAAAGGACAATTCATTTATCTAAAACAATCAACAACAAAAAAATAAAAACAGAAAAAAAAAAGCATCAATAATTATATGATGACAGCTGGTGGTCAGACTAATTACTTTCCCCTCTGATCTTCAGCCTATGTTGTGATTTTGCCTTTCCTGATAACTGGTGCCCCTACTAATGGAATAAATGTGCGGCACCTAAGAGCTATGTCAGTTTTTAAAGTGATTCAGCTGGTGTCCTTGGACTTGCAAAACGGTCAAACATAAGTGGCATCTAAGTTTTATTTATTTTACATTTGCTGACTGGGATAGTCCGACTGGATGTATGTCCATTTTCAGCGGAGGCCCGGGGAGAAAAGCTCTACATTAAGACAATTTACAAGACAGAAATCTTGACCATATACAATAAAGATAATGTCAGACAGGTAAAAAATTTCAAATACAGGAACATTTCTATAGTACTGTTACAGTAACATACCAACATACCCGACTAAATAAGTTAAAAATTTTGAGTAAAAGGATTAATAAAGCATTTTCTTTGAGGGTAGCATTGTTTATAAAGTTTACCAAACCTTAGGAGGTGAGCTATTACAGTAGGAATTAAAAGAGAATATCAATGCACCTGAAATAGCATGTTAAAGATCGATAGTATAGAATGGTCCTGCTAGGGGAGAAGGTGTCAGTCAGGATTTGTGCATGGGCAAAGCCATTGGGCTTTAAGGAAGATTCTTAATTGCTTCTTGAAAAGTGGGGTAGAAGAAAGGACTGTTAGTTCAGTTGGAAGAGTGTTCCAAGAGTTACCAATAGAGTTTGAGAACAAGCTATCTCCAGATTTGTTGTTGGACTTTAGGGTAGCTACTAGTACCTTATTATCTATCGAAGGGTTGTTAGATTTTTATATTATGGGCAGATAAGGGTAGAGCATATGGGTGTATCTGTGGGATGGTGTAAGATCTTGTGTATAGTGATAAGTTGCTGGAAAAGAATCTGGCTTTGCAATTCCAGCCATCCTAACAATTTAAGATTTTGGCAGTGGTGGGTTCAAAAAGGGGCACCAGTGGCAAAACTAACTATGTTATTATAGGCTATTTCCAACTTATGAAGATTATTTTTGGATAAGTTGGTATAGACTGGGGATGCATAGAGAAGATTAAGTGAGTTTGGGCAATAGCAGTCCTAGCTAGAGGTGTGAGATAGGGTTTAAGTCTGTAGGGGAAACCAAGTTTTTTATTAAATGATTTAATGGTTAGGTTGATATGTGTGTTGAAGTTTAGATTATGATCAGTTGTTACACCTAAAAGTTTGGTGGTTGTGTCCGGAGTTATTACAGTAACATTATTAGATGTAATTGTAAAGATGATAACAGGAGACTTCTGAGCAGGAGAGAATAGTACCAATTTAGTTTTTTTGGGGTTAAGGAGGAGACAGCGTTGATGGAACCAGTTTTCAACTAAGGTAAATACTGCTTGGGTACTCAAATGAAGTCCAGCAGGCAAGGAGGCTGAACATATTAATGTCGAATCGTCAGCTTATTCTATGCAGGTGGTTTGTGGAAGGGAGATTTTCAGATCATTTATGAAAATAGTGAAGAGGAGGGGTCCCAGAATAGAGCCTTGTGGGACTCCAAGACTTATAGGGAGAAGAGTAGATAGTTTATTTTCCCAGAGGACTGCTTGTTGTCTATTTCCTAGATTGGACTTGAACCAGTTAACTGTCTGGGTATCTAGTGAAAGTGATTTGAGTGAGTTTAACAGTAATTGATGATTAACCATATCAGATGCTTTTGAGAGGTCAATAAAGAGGGCTGAGGACAGTAAGCTGTTGTTACGATTTTTATTAATGCAGTCAGAAAAGGATAGTAGAGCAGATGTAGTACTATGGAAAGGCCTAAAGCCATGCTGGCAGTCAACTAGCTGGTGGTTTTGGAGGAGATGATCGAGTAGCCGACCGTGAATACATCTCTTCATAATTTTTGCTAAGGGGGAAAGTAGGGCTATGGGGCAGAAGTTTGATAGTTCATTTGAGTTCCCACCCTTATGCAGTGGGATAATATATGAGACTTTCCAGAGGGATGGGATGGAACTTTCTGTAATGATTCTGTTAATTAAGATGGAAACAGGGTAGGCAAGCACTCCAGCTGCCATTAGAAGGTATTCAGCTGGGAGGAGGTCAGCTGATGGAGTGCATGGTTTAAGCTTAAGAAGTAGGGAGTGTATGAGAGATGTTAGGACAGGCACTTGTAATACTTGGGGTATGTTGGTTGGCAAGGATGAGTCAGTGGTTGGCATGGATGAGTCAGTGGTGGTAACAGGTGGTAAAGTCTTTGCTAAAGATTGAACAGTTTCTGAAAAAAAAATTGTTAAAAATATCAACAATGTGGTTGGGAGAATTATGAGTCAAGTTAGAGGGAGTAGGTGTTTTGGCTTGTCCAGGATGGAGTAATTTATGTAATCCTGACCAGAATTTTTGTGGGTTTAGATATTGGGTTTGTTGGAATTTAAGATAATATTATTTTATCGAGGAATATTGATTTTTTTATTGGCATTCCTGAGCTGTCTAAAGTTTAAATGATCAATAGGGTCTTTGGTACTTCTCCATATATTCCAGAATTTATTTCTCAGTTTCATTTTTTGCCTTGTCTCATTTGAGAGCCAGGGAACAGGTTTGTTCCTAATTTTAATAGTACGAGAGGGGGCATGGTGCTCAAAGATTTTTAGGAATGTATTGTTAAAAAAAGAGATTGCTTCATTGAGAGGTAGATATTTTAGGGGTGACCAATTGCAGGCTTTTAGCTCTGCTTGAATGTTACCTAGGTTCAGGTTCTTTTTGTTCCAGGTGGTTCTAAAGTTTAGTTGAGTGGGAATGGTGATCTTTTGTCTAGTTATAAAGGTAAGAGAGTGGTCACTAATATCATCAGGAAGTATACTGATTTTGTAAGATTGGGGGTTATTGTTGACTATTATCCAGTCTAAGGTAGTTTGTTTGTTGCTGGGTTTATGGGTTCTGGTAGGGTTGGTGATAGTTTGATAGAAGCCATAGAGATTAATGTGAGATGTAGGTTTGTCAGAAATACAACAGTTCCAGTCAATATTAAAGTCTCCAAGGAGAATGGTTTCTTGTGGAAATGATGTGGAAAGCCATTTAAGGATATTTTCAAGAGTACTTATGTTGTTGCCTGGGGGGATGTAAGAGCAAATGATGTATATGGATTTATTAGCATTAATTTGGAGCTTAAATATTACGATTTCAGCATTGCTAGGTGAGGGAGGTTGAGTGTTTAGTGAAGTTACCTGTAGTTCATATTTAAACAATATCACTAACCCCTCACCCTTTTTGTTAGGACGGTCAGTTCTAAGGGTGTTATAACCTGGAGGGATGATATCATTGTCTTTAGTAACTGGTTTGAGCCAGGTTTCTGTGAGACATAGGATGTCAAGGGAATGTAAGTATAGTAGGGCATGAAGTTAGGTAATTGTGTTATTTAAACTATGAATATTGAGGTGGGCAATGAAAAGAGAGTTCCAGGAAGAAGAGGGCGTGTGGGAAATAGAGGTGAAGGAAGAATGGGAGTCAGGGAAGGTATAACCAGGTTCTGGGTTTGGGTGAATGTTGCCATGTAGTAGTAGGTACTGAGATTGTGTGGAAGTTTTGCTAGTTTACATAAAATAGGGTCTATTTTTCTGGTTTGGAAATACTTAATATGGTTTAATCTGTGAAACTGTGGGAGAAGGTAGGCTGATGAGGATGTAATGTTACTGTGGGTTTGTGAGGCTGATAGATATAAAGGGGAAGTTTGTTTAAAGGAGTATTGAAATTGAAAGGAGGTTAGGAATTCATAGCCTGTGAGGCTATGAGATAGAAGTAGAGTGGAAAGAATTATGGGCAAGAGGAGGAAATAGTTTTAGTAAGCCAGGTATTGACATAATGAGAATGTGGGAATGTAAGTAATGAGAAAATAAGGGGTTATAGAAGGGCAAATATGAGGTGAGTTTGTTTAATGAGGAATGTATAGATAGCAGAAGGTGTGAGTAAATTAGTAACAGATGGTTGAGTATGTAACGAGATATGTCGAGCTATTGGTTGATGTGGGGTGGGAGTGTGGCTTCTAGCAGTATAAGGATAGGTGCCCTGGGGGTGTGTGGGAATTGAGGATAGGGTAGGGGAGCGGAGTGAGCCCGCAGGGTGAAAGGAGCAGGAAAGAGCAGTAAGGTAAGTTCAGCCAAGAGACAATCAGCTGTCTTTCTTGTTTGAAGTAATACAGAAGTAACTAAAGTGAAAACTGGGGAGCAGAGTATATAAGCTTATCAGATATATGTAGGTGATTTAGTAAAGCTAGAGTGAGGTTCTCATATGCAGAGAGGGGGATTAGAATTGCACTGAAATGCCAAAGAATGGGTGTAGGACCTGAGGGATAGTTAGTTTTAATACTAGAATATAGTGAAGGTAAAGACTGCCACCTAGTGGTTGGGGGGGTAATAGCAGCTGGGGGAGGTAGGCAAGAAGCTATTCCAAAGGGATAAGATATAGGATGAGGGGACAAAAGGGTGGAGGGAGGAAGTGGCCTTGGATCTGTGGTAGGCTACTAAATCCCACACCGGAGGGTTAACAAGCAGTTATAGGCACTACAGAAAGGTAGTAAAAAGGTATTTAGCAACATACAAGTACAAAAACATTAGGAGTACAAGCTTTATGAAGCCAGGCATGGAGTCAGCTTCAGGGGCGTTTTCAGGTTAGCAGGAGGTTATTCTTTAACTTTGCAGCAAGGAGGGAAACACCCAGATGCACTTAAATGTACAAACACTTAAGGAGTATGATGGTGCTTTTCTACATCAGGCTTTTTCATACCTCTGTAATTAAGCAAAAGTGGGTGGGGAGGTGTGCAGGTTCAAGGTGGGGAAAGGGATAGACACAAAGTAATGCAAGGTTGATAGTCAGAAAAACTGGACTAAGCCAGCTGCTAAGAAGAAAACAGGAAAACCAAGCCAAGTTAATTGCAGGTCAGTGTGGTGCAGTATTTACCTAATAACTACAAATGTTATACTACTAATCTAGTACAGAGTGATGAAAAGGACCACCATTTCTGCAGGGAAAAACAAAAGAAGTATGGGCTGCAGGTACATAGGTAAACTTTTTCAAAGAGAAAGTAGTTTTAAGTAATTGACCTAGGAGTACTATATGAAGAGAGAAATGGGGGGGGGGGGGGCAAGTGTGCACGTGTACAGTGAAAGGGGAAACAGTCTTCAGTTTGGAGGACAGATTAAATACAACTCTAACATACACTAGTGTAGCTGAAAGCACTTTAGTGTTCCACCGAAGCAGGGTCTCACAGTGCAGGGCAATGAAACAGACTTGCGTTGATTGGAGGTTGGTCAAGACACAGGATGTAACTTTTGCTGAAGGTAACTAGTGTAGCTGAAAGCACTTTAGTGTTCCACCGATGCAGGGTCTCACAGTGCAGGGCAATGAGACAGCCTTGGGTTGATTGGAGGTTGGCCAAGACACAGGATGTAACTTTTGCTGAGGGGAATGCGAGCACACTACTCGCAGTAGCACACAAATTTTCCTTCCTCTCCCTCTCTGCTATTTCTTGCTTCTTTCTAGCTCCATGGCTGAATAACTACTACATAGAACTTCAGCAAAGCAGCTTTTCAGCATTGTGATGTATGTACTGCTTCCTTTACTAGGCTGCATCTTGTTTGCATCATCACAAGGTCCCTTAACTGAGCAGTATCTTACTTTATTGGAACTATTCAAAATGTTATCATAGCAAAGACCTCTAATTATAAAAAAAGACAAAACTCTATAGTTACAAGAGCAATGACTTGTCTTTTATGAGGATACCAGGTGCAGCTATAAGCTGTCTAAACTGCTTATAAAATGGTCTCTGCATATATGAAATTTTTAGACTGGTATAGGTAAAAATGTGAAATAACATGTCTTAGTCAGTACTCCAAAGCTGCTAAAGCAATTTACCTGGAGCTAAAGCATGGAAAATCCTATATAAAGTATAAAAGGGTAAGTAAATTAACCACATAACAGACAACCCTACTGTCTGATGAGTAAGCTGCTTTCTCTGTTTCATTGTTAGTTTTCTCCTAGTTACTAAAACGTAACTCTAGCATCTTATTTCTATCTTATTTTATTTGAAGTTTCTGTTGTTTAATGACTGTTTTGCTTATTCTTTCACTTGGCTGTGTAGTAATAGGTACATTTTACATGTACTAGGACTGGTGTATCACATTTAATTTGACATGAGTTTTACCATTGTTGCTGAGATGCATTTGTTTACTCCTCCCTTGCTAGTGCATATAAGCTGGAGATTACTCTGTCAGGCTGATATTCCTCAAAGGTTACCATGCATCAGGAGTAAAGGGAATCAGAGTGTGCTTGGAAGCTTATGTAACTGTAAATTATTTCTCTATTCTGGTACATTGGGACAAAAATGTCAAAAATTGCAATATTGGAAGTTCTTAATTATTACACAGGCCATTCTGAACAATTTTATTTATGTGGAATGTAATATGAAAGGTGTTAGTTTCTAGTGAAGTAAATACCTTTGTATTATATACTACAAAGGTCCTCTTGAAATAACAATTCTGCACAGTTTTGTTTTTCGGTTGATTATACAATGAATACTAGGTGAGCCAAGGATGATCAGTATAAAGAAATACAACTCAAAAGAGGACGATCCAAAATATACAGTACCTTTGTGGCATCAGTGGAAAGGAAGCAATTATAAGAGAGTTAGTGGGAAAGGGTTGGATGTCAAGACAGATCATGTGGGAAAGAGCAGAGGGCAGTGCAGATGGAGGTAGGAAGTAGGTTGTAGATAGCATGGGGTACTGTAGGATGTGAGCTTTCTTTGCTAGTGTAAGGATTCTTCATAAAGGAGTGTGCAAAACAGAAAATTGGGCTCCAAGTGGTTGGAGCAGAAGAAAACCCACAAGAGTAGGCATGCAGTGGAAGGTGAAACACTGCACTGAAAAGAAGAATTGTGTGATGTAGGGTACCTAGCTGTAACTGCAATAAAATGATATTGAAAGTCATTCTTGAAATTGTAATTTAGTCATCTCCTGATATGTGCTGTTGTATTTGTCCTAATGCTGTAATATATTCTGCTCCAGTATTCTGGAGCAACTGTTTCAGAAGCTCGCTGTTTTGTTTCTGGTGCATAAAGTGGCATTTGTCATCAGAATTTCAGAGTTTACAATTTGAACTTCTGAAACATTAGAAGTATCTGAATGTTGGTCTATAGCAGTCACTGAGTAATTTTTAGGTGAGTATACTTAATAAGAAGGCAGCACTAGCTGATATCACTAATGACTTGGATTGGTCAATAGTGAGGCTAAGGAGTTCATGAGAGGCACCGAAATGCAAGAAGTGAGGAATTCTGTTTTCAACTTGTGATGACCCTCCACCTCTGGGCCAGTAATCAAGCAGCCTCAGTCCTCACCACTGGCATCAGTGGGGGATGTTAACTGAGAGGATATCAGGTACATACACAATACTGCCAGATGCAGCTCTCTGCATTAAGCACAATCAAGTACAATTTCCCTTAGGAGCACACAGGGAACACAGTCAGTCAGGGGCTGGTTTCTCCCTCTTTCTCCAGATCCCTAATAAGACTCCCCACTAGCACAGCTATAGAGTTGAGATCTGAGCTGAGTGTCCAAGCCAAAACCTCCAGTACCCCCTCTGTCCAACAAGTGCTTTGAGTCCCTGCCCACACACACACACACACACACACACACACACACACACACACACACACACACACACACACCTGGGAAAGGCTGGCACAAATTTACTAGCTATGGCTCCTTCTGCTCAGACTATAAGGTAGTTATGACTGCCACTAGACACTCCTGCCAGCTACCTTAAGGATCTTACAAGGGTACCTAACATACTGAGTGAAATTAATATTAATACAAATAGTAGTTGGACCAAGAGCAAGGTTATTAGGAGTGGCCCACACAGTGTCACCAAATAAATATGCAAATACTCTCAAAACTTAAATATCGCTACAAAGATCAGTCACCATGAAAGGTTGAAATATATGTAATAATAAATAATAAAAACACAGGTAAATACTATTTATATATTCACAGTGACATCACAGTTCAAAACACAGGAAACATTTAAAATGACTTTGAAGGATAGGCTTATACAAATAAAGAAAAACAATGTCAAAACTAAGCTTCACTATATTCCTGACTGAATCTAAGAGGGTGACTGTTCCCTACTTAGTTGCTTAGGCAGAAGATGTGGTGAATGGCCCTTCTTGTTAGGCTCAAGACAAAATACAGAATGCTCTGTCTCACTAAGAGACTTCTCAAAGTAATATTTAAAATATTACTTCTGAGATAGCTTGCATATTGACATCCCTTCTGGTTATCCGTCTTCTAGTTCGAGTGCCAATCCCCATTGCTGGAAGCTGGCAGGACTTAGCACCTACCTATAAACACACACACACACACACTCACACACACACACACACACACACACACACACACACACACACACACACACACACACACACACACACACACACACACACACACACACACACACACACACACACACACACTTGCTCAAATCTGTGGCAGGTCCTGAAAATCATAAAACAATTGCATACCTCCACACTTCCATAGTAGTAATTAGTTCATCCCAAAGATGATAAAGATAGCTTCCTACTACAGACTGTCTCTCTGGCTGCACTGAAATCTGTGAGATAGCATTTTTATGGCCTAGCCTATCACGTGATTTAATTTCAGATATATTTTAAAGTTTGCTGGACTGAGGTTAACCTCCTGATTTCCAGTTTCCTCTGTCAAAACATATACATTTAAACAGTTGCAACAGTGCATGTACACTTATGTTCTCTCCAGTAGGGCACACTGTGGATACATTTCAAACACAAGCACTTTACAAATAATTTTTCAACACAAATGTCTGTACAAATCAGTTTCACATACACATGGCATACAGTTCTAATACATTTGTAACACCAGCATCTTGTATGACATACAGTTTTAATACATTTGTAAAACAAGCATCTTGTATAAATCAGTTTGATATTCACAAATGACATATAATTATTTACAAAATTCCAGCTAGCTGTGCTGGGAATACCTTCTTTCATCACACACCTCTGAGCTTATTGTATGTTTTGTTGTGAATGTAAAATAACAACTTGGAATAAGTGTTCTAACCTGGGTTAGTGGTACTTTGATAGCAATGGATTGTCTTGCTTTATTGTCAAGAGATGAGATATTTTGTAAGCAACCATAACTTGAGTTCTTTCTATTATTGTGATTCTATTTGTGGTGGAAATTATAGAGTTTGCTATAGAAGTGTAGTTAAATATCTCTACTGATTATTAAAAGGTGTACATGTGTGCTTTTGTGTGTGTGTGTAATGTCTACAATAATGAGTGGTCCAGTATTTTGCAATACTGAATAACATCACTGAAGACATCTTACTGTTGAGTATTAGTTTAGTGGATCCCATCCAGTTCCAGAGTAACTTGAAGTCATTTCTCCATCAACTCATTTTGAGTAGTGGCAGCTATAGTGGTAAAAATGCCATAAGCATAAAGCATGATGTTGAGGTTGGGCAGATCTTATGGGAGGTGGCTAATGAACAGTTAGAAAAGGAAGAGCCCTAGGACAGACTCTTGTAGACCACCTACATTGTTTGATAGTGGACTAAGGGACTGGGTTTTAGTTTGTGTTGTGAAGATTCTGTTAAGTAGGTAGTTGCTTGATCCAGGAACAGATCTAATTAGAGAAGATTGTGCTTTTCTTGAGTAGAAATAGGGTATGGTCCACACATTCAGACAGTCTTCTTAGGTTTATAAAAGCAACACCATTAAATTTGCCATGGTCCTTAATGCTGTATACAGTGTTAATCAGTGAGTGGATTAAAATATTTGTACTATATCTAGCCCTGAATCCATGACATTTGCCTGTGAGAATGTCACAGTTTGTGAAATATTTTAAGATTTGCCTACAGGGTATTTTTTCAAAACGTTTTGTGATTGGATCAAGGTTTGTAATGGTGTAGTAGACTTCTGTGGCTTTGGCAGTATTTGTTTTGGAAGTGATATAAGGTGTGCCAATTTCAGTTGCTGAGCAATTCTTTAGGTGGTCAGTGAGAGGTTAAATACGTATGCACGTATAGCTTGTAGCTGTGTTATTGCCAGTTTAGGAAAGAGTTGTTGAATTTTGTAAAAGTGAGCTTCCATGTTGCTGGGAAATTTGTGAAGTTTTTGTCCAGTTTCTTTCATTCTTTGTAATGGCTCTGAAGTGACAGCATGAGTAATTAACATTTCCTTTTGACTGGATGTGGAGATATTACTGAATGCCATAAGATCACTTTGTGCTGGGTCTGAGATATTGAGTCTGATCTTTTGTATAGTAGCTGGAGGTATGCTGTGAAAAAAATATATCCTGAAAAGTATTTTATTGCTTGTTTATTCATTTATTTATTTACTTTAGTGATTTGACACTTGATTACTGGGAAAGTCTGACTGCATCCAGGGAAACCTATTTTCAGAAGAGGCCTAGGGAGAAAAGCTCCAAATATATGCAAAAAGAAATATTAATACAGAAGTTAAGACAATGTTGTGTCTTTCGGCTTTTCCCGGTTAGGGGTCGCCACAGCAGAACTCCAGTCCGCTAATGACTGGCAGTAGATTTTTATGTGCCGAGTTGTCAGCCTTGATGGACAACCTTCAACGAAAGTACGCCCATTCACGCATGTTTCCACACAGAAGATGCTCTAGCTGAGAATCGAACAGGACGTCTTACTGTGAGGCAACAACGCTACCGCAGCACCACCACCGCAGTCCACAGAA
The DNA here is from genome assembly GCF_019279795.1 of Protopterus annectens. Classification (NCBI taxonomy): domain Eukaryota; kingdom Metazoa; phylum Chordata; order Ceratodontiformes; family Protopteridae; genus Protopterus; species Protopterus annectens. The sequence continues at coordinate 589,952,899 of NC_056748.1, forward strand.
GTTGAAGTTAAGACAATAAAGAAAATAAAACTATAAAATAAAGCATGTGAATAACAGAAGAAAAATATTAAGTTACAAATAGAAACTATTACAATAAATATTATACAATATTATAGGAGGAAAATTAGACTATAAGACACTAGTTATATTTTGATAGTAGTGACAATCAGTGAAACACAAGAGAAGAAAACATGGTAAGGGTTGAGAAAGGGATATAGAACAAGTGGGTTAAGTGGGTAAGGAATGAGTGAAATATAAGAGCATGGAGGAAGGAGCTAGAGTAAGAAAAAGAAAGTTGGGGTGTTAAGTTAGTTATGTATGGAGATCACCAAGAAAAGTTTAGGCCTGTTAGAGACAGTAGATAGTAAATGGAGATCTACATGGTGGAAATGGAGAAAAGAAGGGAGAAATGGAAGGAGAATTAGATATTGTGAAATGGTAGTTTGGGGGTAGTTTGAAAAGGATGTAGTTGTAGATCAGAACATGTGTATACACCTTTAAGAAGCATTTCCAGATGTAAGCACGTGCAGGCAGCAGTGCCATTTTGAGAGAACAGCCAGAGTGTTAACATGTATGAGTGTGGCAGTCAGTTTGTTTATAAATTTATTTAAGTTTGTCACAAAGCCTCATTTCTGATGTGTTTGTGTGTAATAAAGCTGCTTGAACTGAACCCATGAATGTTCATCTGTTTTATCCTGACCAGATGAGTGACATGATGTCCGAACTGGGATTAAGAAAGCAACTTCTTTAAGCCACGAGGTGCAGAGTTAAAGGTGAAGGTAGATTAAGCTGGTTGAGTGAGACATAGTTCAGACAAACAAAAAAGGTCCAGAAATTAACTTAAGGTAAAAAAAAACTACACAGATGATTTATTTTCAAAGAAAAGATTTGCCTACAGGGAGCATTTGTAAGCCACAAAATACATTATTAATCAAACAAGTAGCACAAAATGTATTATTAATCAAACATATGGCACAAAATGCATTATTAATTAAAGAAAATGTTTAAAACTATGATATTTGATAAAACTAGGGGCTCAGAATTACCTTTGGTTTGCATAACAAGCATGATTAAAGTAAAATACTCAAACGAAAAGTACAATGAGCATGATAAGAGATTAAAAGGGCATAACGAGTACAATAAAAGGGCAAATTAAACTTAAAGAACAAGGTGATTGCATGATTTTTAGTAAAAGACTGTGCATAGACTACTATTTTGCATTGACTTGAAACCATTCAAAGCATAACTAGAGTTGTTTGAAGTATCTCAGAATGTGCAAAGTGTTTGCAGAGTATGTGCTTCATTATGGTGCAATTATTTCAAAGGGTTTGCTGGATGCAAAGTAGAGTTATCCAAAAACAAAGCTAGTTGAAGACACACCACGACCATAAGAAGCTGACCATATATTAATTTAAAGCATAAAAAACAAAAACAACGCGTTCCCAGTAAGCGCTTTCACATTCCACATGAATGCTTCATCAGACTGTTAAGAGAACACTGAATTAACCACCCTATAAATATATTGTCTCTATCATTATACAACCAATCATGCCTTGTTCTCATGAATAATATATTCAAAATGACATCATATGGTCGTGTGATGGTACTATTCCTTAAATTCAATCTTGATTCATGTGACTGTGATCTAAAAACATTTCTAAGTTACTAAAACATATACTTATCTGTTATACATCTCATATGAAAATATAAAATGCATCCATGTATATCTAGAAAAATATATATTATATATAGTATAACACCGCTACACTAGAATAAATATAATTATAGATGAAAACATATAAAAAACATATACAAATTATGTATGAGAATCAATATACAAAATCTAATGACACATCTTAAACAAAGACATAGTGATAAGAGGAGCTGACAAAGGGAGAGCAGTAGTCATCCTCGACACAGATATGTATAAAAACAAGATGTTTAATTTATTAGAGGACAGTGAGACATATCTTAATATAGATTTGATAAAATTGAATAGAATTATCAATAACATACAAGATGAATTATACAATTTATTCCTATGTAATGTAATTGATTTTGACTTATACAAATACTTTACAATAGAAAAACCGGTTATACCCACTTTTAGAGGCCTCCCTAAGGTCCATAAAGATATTAAAGATCCACCAATGAGACCAATAGTGTCAAGTAAGGGATGGCTTACAGAGATGGTCTCTATATACTTGGAAAAACAGTTGAGGAAAGTAGTAGAACAAACAGAGACAGTAGTCAGGGACACACAACAGTTTATAGAGAGCCTCTCTGAATATACCCTACCAGATAAAAATAGGGAGATTGGATACGTGGTTACATTAGATGTAGCTTCACTTTTTACCTCTATTCCAAATGACACAGGTGTTGAGCACATACGGTTGTTCTTAACAGAAAAGAATATGAAAAGAGATTTAATAATAAAATGTGCAATGTTAATGGACATTGTTTTGAAGAATAATGTGTTTGTCTATGGGGAACAGTAATTTTTACAACAGAAAGGGGTTGCCATGGGTACCCCATGTGCAAACTCATATACTAACATCATAATGGCTTATTGGGAACATACATATATAATGAGGAGTATATATAAAGAGAATATTTTGCTATACAAACATTTTGTTGATGATGTTTTTCTGTTATGGAAAGGAGATGAATGTAAATTACGAGAGTTTATTGACTACATAAATGGAACTACAGACTTCTTAACCTTGACAGGAAAATGGTCAACAGAGAAAATAGAGTTTCTGGATGTACTTCTCACTAAAGAAGGGAACAGTATACATACACAACTTTATAGGAAAGAATGTAGGAAAAACTCAATATTACATCCTATCAGCATGCACCCCTCCCACATATGTAGTAATATAGTAAAAGGACAGAGGGTGGGTGGCTTAATGGTTAAGGTGTTTGCCTTACAAACACAAGGTGCAGGGTTTGAGTCTCACAAGGGATAATTGGCTAGGCTTAATATGGCTCGCAAGGGCAGTTAGCTTAGTACTAATCTATGAACCTATGAACCTATGACAGGCAATAAGAGCATCTAGACTTACGAGTCAAGACTCTAGGTTTCAAGAAACAGTTGAGACATTACATAGAGAGTTTGAAGAAAGAGGATACAAAAGAAATGAAACAAATAGTTTATTTAGAGACAACGTAGTTAGGAGGACTACAACAGGGAAACCCTATATATATATATAGTAGTAAGCATGATTTAGATACACATGAAAGAGTAAGAGGTAAAGAAATAGATCTTAATAAGCCTATGATATCTTTTACAAACAATAATAAAAAGTTAAAGAGATTTTTATGAGGAATTGGAATATTTTAACAGTGGATGACAGATTACATGGACTAGTAGGGGATGTCCCTAGTTTTACCTACAAGAACACAAAATCTTTGAAACGTATGCTGTGCTATGAAAGTAGTGAGAAGAGACAGATAGAGTTGGTTAGAAAAGGTACACATGCATGCAGAGGATGTAATCAGTGTCCATACATGCTGAATAACAACAGGTTTAGTCACCCAGAGATTATGAGTTTAGTCTGTATGCAGATTGCAAGACATGAGATTTGGTCTATTTAGCTACGTGTATAAAATGTGCTTCCTTTTATACTTTTATATAGGTATGACTAATAGAACCTTAAGGGAGTGCGTGAAAGAACACACATATATATATATATATATATATATATATATATATATATATATACGCTATAAATAAGGAAGATGAAAATAATGCTTTAGCAAAACATATCATTGACAAAGGAACCACACATAGCTTCAAGTTTTTAGTGATAGAACTGATATATAGGAATGTCAGGCTAGGCAATCAAAAGAATTATACTGAACAAAGGGAAATTAGATGGATCCTGAGGTTACAAGCAGATAAAGGCTCAGGACTGAATGATAGGGTCTCCCTGAAACCATATTTGGTAGCCAGAAATGTTAAGCATTGAGCGTTTAAGCATCAGCTTTTAGAAAATAGACTTGTCTGAGATATATATATTCAACAGAATATACTGATCTTTGGGCAATTCAGATTTATTTATTAAAAATGTTTTGGTAAGAATTTCTAGTTATGTAGGTCTATTTAGTTTTTGCATAGGCATAGGTCACCATGATGTAATGATGTTTAGCTTTATGAGCTACACCACATATTTTTTACTAAGTTATTAAATACACTTTTTAGTATGTTTTTAACAAAATCCATCGTACATTAATATAGGTTAGCTTATAGTATTATTACTATACCTACTTAATTACATAGGCAGATATATGGTTTAACTAGAATCCCGTAGTAATGTTAAAGCACTCTGCACTTTATTATAGTTATTTTACCATAGTTGTATTACGATCTTAGAAATGTCTAATTTAAGATGTGTCATTAGATTTTGTATATTGATTCTCATACATAATTTTTATATGTTTTTTATATGTTTTCATCTATAATTATATTTATTCTAGTGTAGAGGTGTTATACTATATATAATGTATATTTTTCTAGATATACATGGATGCATTTTATATTTTCATATGAGATGTATAACAGATAAGTATATGTTTTAGTAACTTAGAAATGTTTTTAGATAACAGGCACATGAATCAAGATTGAATTTAAGGAATAGTACCATCACACGACCATATGATGTCATTTTGAATATATTATTCATGAGAACAAGGCATGATTGGTTGTATAATGATAGAGACAATATATTTATAGGGTGGTTAATTCAGTGTTCTCTTAACAGTCTGATGAAGCATTCATGTGGAATGTGAAAGTGCTTACTGGGTACGCATTGTTTTTGTTTTTTATGTTTTAAATTAATAAATGGTCAGCTTCTTATGATCATGGTGTGTCTTCAACTAGCTTTGTTTTTGGATTCCTTTTTGGCTGCTGTACTGGAGGCACTTTACCCTTGTCTGTGATTGTTTCCTAAATATACAAAGTAGAGTTATATTGCAAAGTGCAGTCAAAGTACAGCCGCTTTGAAAAGTTTCTTGTGCTGTGTGCATTTATTTGCAGAGTGCCACCATTTCAAAGTGTTTCTTACACTCTGCAGAGTTATTTCTCAAAGTACAACCATTTTGAAAGGTTCTTGTGCTGTGTACAGTTTATTTTCAAAGTACATTCATCTCAAAGTGTTTCTTACTCTGGGCTTCTTCCATTGTCTACAGTTTATTTGCAAAGTACAGTCATTTTGAAGTATTTCTTACACTAATAAGGAGTGGTTTCACAAAGTACAGTGATTTCAAAGTCTTCTTGCACTATGGAGACTTATTTGGCAAAGTGCAGTTATTTCAGAGAGGTTGTTGTGCAATAGCACATGATTACAAGTACTGGCATAAAGTTCTGGCACATATATATTTATGTGTGTATGTTCGTATGTAATTTTAATCACCTTCAATTATGTGTGTTGATATGGCAGAGGTATTTCGCAGACCTAGTCCACTTGTGTTTGATCATAATATAGCAGAGAACTGGAGAGTATTCAAACAGGAATACGATATTTTTTATACAAGCAACTTTATCTGACTAAGATGCACATACAAGGGCCTTCATTTTGCTTAACTTATCTGGGTCAGAAGCTATTGAAAGAGTCCGTTCATATTTTTGTATACACCAGAAGTATATGCAGGAGAGGGCGCAAACTGCCATATTTTGGTACCGGCTGAATCAAGGGAGGACCCTAAGTGCTTAAAACATAAATTTAGAGAAATTTGCAACCCCCAGGCAAATGTTACATTAGAGAGGCACTTATTTTATACAAGAGACCAAAAGCCAGGTGAAACTTTTACAGCTTATATCACTTGAGAAACAAGGCTAAAATGTGCCGATTTGGTGACTTGAAAGATGAGTTAACAAAGGACAGGCTTGTGTGTAGTGTTAATAGTGCTGCAGTGAGAAAGATTTTGCTTTGTGACAGTGATTTAACATTAAGCTAAGCCATAGAGATATGTCAAATCCATGAGCTCACAGAAAGGCTAACAACTCTGCTTGCAAGTGATAAGAGCACGGTTTCAGCAGCCTCTAGAGCAAACATAGACAGTATGCAATACATGGCAAGCAGAAACAGGCCTAACCACGATAGCAGCAACCCCTGCAGGTCTTGCAGGTAGAACCTGTAGCTTCTAGCATGTTCCAAGACTATCTCAGTAAAAAAGGACATGCTCAGTGCAGTACATGGGTGAGTCAGCAAAACTCAAGTCAAGTCTCATTGGTAATTGTGGTGCCAATCAGGATTCTAAAAGAGAGAAGAGCTAGGTATTTTATCAGCAATGCTACAAGTATAAAAATGGAACCATTTTCAAAGGGTTTGTAATTCAAGCAAGCCTCATTCAGTTATTAAGAATGGTCACTCAAAAAGGCAAGTTGATCATATAGAAAGCTGCAACCCTACTTTCTCTGTAGATGGTGTATCAGTGATCAGTGAAAAGGTTAAGGCAGTAGATTTATTGGCAAAGAATGAAGTATTGTGTACTGTCCTGATCAATGGTAAGCCCACAGAGTTTAAAGTAGACACTGGTTCAAAATGTAATGTAATGTCAGCAGAAACATTTGGTAAAGTGAGGGCTAGTGAGCAACTTAATTTGGTTAATTGTACAAAGCTTATTGCTTATGGAGGTGAAGAGATTCAAACCAAAGGCTCAGTAGTACTTTCATGCTGTTCAGCTGATAACAGCTACAGCTTGCAATTTTATGTAGTCTGAAGACCTGTACAGTCATTATTAGGTCTCATAGACAGTTTGAGAATGAAATTGTTTTCTTTTACCAAAGAAGTACATATGTAAGCACATGTCCCAATTCCAGCTTTACTGATGCTATTTCCTTCGAATATGCTGATGTGTTGGACAAAAAGCTAGGCAAACTTCCAGTTGTGTACTCCATGAAAGTAGACCCAGACTTCAGTCCAGTGGTCAGACCAACAAGGAGAGTTCCTGTAGCTATGCAGGACAATGTCAAGATCCAGTTAGACAAGATGGTGCAGCAAAGTGTGATTTGTCTGGTCGCTTAAACAACTGAGTGGGTGTCTTCCATGGTAGCTGCTCATAAGAAAAATTCAGATGAAATCAAAATATGCATTGACCCAAGAGACTTGAACAAGGCATTAAAAAGACCTCATCATCCTATGCGTACAGACGAGGAGATTGCAACCCTCATGCCAAATGCCACTGTTTTTTTCTGTCTTAGATGCAAAGAGTTAATTTTGGCAAGTGATGCTTGATTGCAAATCTTCACTACTGACTACATTCAGTACCCCATTTAGTAGCTTCAGATTCCTCAGGATGCCTTTTGGAATAAATTCTGTCAGTGAAGTCTTTCAGCATGCAATGGAAAACATTTTTTCAGGCTACCCATCTGCAATAATAGTTGATGATTTACAGGTTGGAGGTAATGGTAAACAGGGCATGACAGAAACCTCAGGAAAGTTCTGGACAGAGCGCGTGAAGTGAATTTAAAGGTCAATTCTTTGAAAAGTAAATTCATACTACCAGAAGTTACTTATGTATGTCATTTATTCACCAGTACAGGCTTACAACCAGATCCTTCTAAACAAGCAGCCATTCTTGAGATGCCAGCTCCAGACAATGTCCAAGCCCTACAGCAAATTCTTGATATGGGTAACTATTTGGGCATATTTATCTCTGACTTTAGTGAGTTATCAGCTCCCTTAAGAGACCTGACATGCAAAAATGTTGCCTGGTCATTGTTAGAACAACATCAGAGAGCTTTTGACAACCTCAAACAGCAAATTGCTAACCCACCTACATTAAGCTACTATGGTCTTTCAGCTTTTCCCGGTTAGGAGTCGTCACAGCGGAACTCAAATCTGCTAATGATTGGCAGTGGATTTTTACAGTGCCAAGTTGCCAGCCCGATGTCCAACCTTCAAGGAAGGCACACCCATTCATGCACACACCTATCTGCATGTCTTTAGATGTCACTTGACTGTGGGGAGGACATGCAGACTCCACACAGAAGGTGCTCCAGCCGAGAATCGAACGGGAGAACCTCTTGCTGTAAGGCAACAATGCTAACCGCTGCACCACCGTGGCTTGATGTCCACAAACCAGTAGTTCTTTCCTGTAATGCTTCAGAGTTCGGTCTTGGTGTAGTTACTCTTCAGGATAGCAGACCTGTTGCCTATGCATCTAGAACTCTTACCCAAACTGAGATGCAGTATGCTCAAAAAGAGAAAGAACTTTTGGCAATTGTGTTCGCATGTTTGAAGTTCCATGATTATATTTATGGCCGAGCTATCCAGATAGGAACTGACTATCAACCTCTAGTCACCATTTTAAAGAAGCCTATGCATTCAGCTCCAGCAAGACTACAAAGAATGATGCTCAGATTATAAAAGTATAATTTCAAAATGGTCTATAGAAAAGGCAGACTTCTTTATCTAACTGATACCTTATCTAGATTTCTCAGAAATACCATGGAACAGCTTTATGCAGAGAATTTTGACTTTGATGTCATGGCAAGTGCATAATTTTTCTATCACAAGATGGTACCGTGAACTAAGAGATGATGCAGACACTGATCCAGTTTTGCAAAACCTCAACCATTTTATCACTGTAGGATGGCCATCAAAGAAATCATGTGTACTGCCAGAAGTGCAACCTTATTTTCCATACAGAGATGAGATGCTGATGGAAGATGGTATCATTTTTAAAGGTCCAAAAGTTATTGTTCCTACTTCCTTGCAATATGAATACATCCAGATTTTGAATCATGGCCACCCAGGTTCCAATTCTACCAAAAGAAGGGCAAGAGGACTAGTATTTTGGCCTTCTCTATTGAAAGACATTGATAAAGTGCTTTCTTTTTTGTTCAGTGTGCACCAGTACTAAACCACATTTGCAAGAAGAGACACTTTAGCTAAGCCAAATTTCTGAACTACCTTGGTCAGCAGTAGCCACTGACATATTTAAGTGGAATAATCAGCATTATTTAGTGTTGGTAGACTCTTATTCGAACTGGTTTGAGATTGATTTGCTAGCTAACCTAATGTCCAGTATTGTTATTACTAAGATGAAATGTCATTTCTCAGTCCATGATAGTCCACACAAAGTTATTTCTGACAGTGGTACCCAGTTTTCCAGTCAATTTTTTCAGAGATTTGCAAAAGAGTGGGACTTTATCCATGTTACTATTAGTCCTGAATACCCACAGTCAAATGGCCTTGCTGAATGTGCAGTACAGTAAGCAAAGCAATTACTAGAGATGTCAAAGTGTGACAATACTGATATATTCTTGAATTTATTTAATGTCAGAAATATACCCCATGACAACCAACTTGGCTTGCCTGCTCAGAGACTTTTATCTAGCCAAACCAGAACAACCTTGCCTATCAGTTCTAGTTTGTTGGTGCCTAATGCTAAAAACAACAGAACAATCAAAGTCCAAGTTTTTAAAAAAGCATTCTTCTCAGAAGTCCAGCTATAATAAAATGAGCAGATTTCTTCATCCGTTAAAAGAAGGAGAGCCAATGAGGATGCAAACGGCAAAAGGCTTTGATCGAATAAATCAAGTGAGAGGTATATGTACTGAACTGAGATCCTACTTAGTGGAATCTGAGGGTATCGAATAGAGAAGAAACTGCAGACATCTTCTTCCTGTATCAGAAATGATATTGCAGCATCGTACCTGTGATACAGACTCTAGATCTCAGAGCAACTCTGACAATGTTCGTAACGAAGAACATGTCTCAGTATCCATTTCTGATGATATCCTAGTTGTTCACAAAGTTGAACATTCCTTGAAGAATTTTGACTTTTATGTTACACGATCAGGTCATATTTCCAGACCTAGTGTAAAATACACAGCAACCTGGACATGATTGTTTTATATGTGTCTGATTTTGTATGATTGCATGTCAAATAATTAGTTCTGTATAACTGCATGTCAAAAGATCTAAATTGCATGTCATTGAATACTGTCATTTAGTATATAGATCATTTCTCAAAGAGGGAGGATGTAGATCAGAGCATGTGTATGTGCCTTTAAGAAGCATATCCAGATGTAACCACTTGCATAAATAGTGAGCATGTGCAGGCAGCAGTGCTATTTTGAGAGAACAGCTGGAGTGTTAACACAAACCTGTCTGGTGGGCATCCTCTATCAACAGGCTTTACAACAAAAGGAAGAAACTGGTGTCCAAGGGTAAAAAGGAACAATTCCAAATCGGAAAATCTCCCTCCTCTACCTCAATAAGTATATAGATCCCTATTGAAAAACTCCAACGCCAACTATAAGTTGAAACTAGCCTCCGAAACAAAGTGAAACCACAGGTTCTTCTTCAGCTACATTAGGAACCTCCATGGCAAAGCCCAAGTTTGTTACAAATTTGTACTTAATGGTACCACTTACACTGATCCTGCTGACTTAGCCAACCTGCTAGCTGATAGGTTCAGCGCAAACTTCACTCCTTTATTGCCCCCGAAGGCCCAGTCAACATCCCCGATACTTGTCCCACACCCCACATCTCCGTAGATCAAGTGTTAAAGGCCCTTTCCAAGGCAAAGAGCACAGCTTCCATGTGACCTGATAATATTGCAGGCTGTATTCTGCACTATCTACAGCAAGAACTAGCTTAGCCATTGAGCACCCTATTCAACCACAGCCTAATTACAGGCTTCATTCCAGCAGAGAGGAGAACCGCCATTGTCATCTCCTTGCAGAAAGGTGGTACCACTACTAACCTGGGAAATATCGGCCCAGTAGCTTGACAAGTCTGATATGTAAAGCCAAGGAGCGTATTATTATGGATCTCATAAACAAGGACATAAGCAATCTCCTAACACTCAACCCCACCCAACTCGGATTTTTCAGGGGCAGATCTTGCCTATTGAACCTAGTTGACTTCTTTGAGACTGTCATCAATGCCCTGGATGAGAGAAAGTCAGTACATACAGCTTACCTTGACCTGGCCTAGGCCTTTGACACAATTCCCTACTTGGGCATCATCGAAAAGCTAACACAACTTGGTGTTAATCCCTATCTCATCAGATGGGTGGCCAACTGGCTCAAAGATAGGACTCACAAGGTCAAAACAGGTGGCACCTCCTCTGATAGCAGACTGTCACAAGTGTTGTTCCTCAGAGATCTGTCCTTGGCATTTACTTCTCAGAGCTCCAGGCAAAGACAAAGGGCCAGTGGCTGACAAAGTTTGCGGATGACTGTAAGTTGGGTGTTGTCATTGATTCCCCAAATGGTAATAACATACTCGAAGAAGGTCTCACAGCTACAAATAACTGGTGCCAAAGTCATAGCCTTAGGTTAAATGCAAAAAAATGTATTATCATACCATTTGGCAAAAACACGGACCCTACAGGTTACCACATCAACAGCAACACCCTAAGCACACAACCTGTGGTGAGAGACCTGGGTACTCAGGTTGACAACAACCTCACATTCGACCATCATGTGGCAGCAGTGGTCAGAAAAGCCTTTTACTTGTTTCAGCTCATAAATAAAGGGATTGCATCCAGAAAAAAGGAGGTTATTACCTCTCTGTACTCCTCCCTCATTAGATCTATCATTGAGTATAATGCCCGATTTGGCATGTGCCTCTCCAAACACCTGCACCAACAGGAAAGGCCACAGAAATACCTCACAAAGAGAATCCATGGTCTTCAACACCTGTCCTATGTGGACAGGCTCAAATCATTATCACTTTACTCAGTATCATACAGATTGCTTAGAGGTAATCTGTGTCTCGCCTACAAGGCAATATCAGACCCTGCCCTACTAGAGATGCTCCATATCCGTAAGTTCATCTCCTCATGCATTACCAGCTCAATAGGCCTAAATCTAATATGCAACATCAACAAAACCTGCTGGAGAGACAGGTTTGTCTCCCAGAGGCTGCCCCGTCTCTGGAATAGACCCTCTTCAAGCGCAAACTTGATGAGTGGATGGAAAACCACAAATTTGTCCCAGGGGTTCCACCTTTGTCCCTCAATGACAGGGCCAACAGGCGCTGACTGAGGTTTCTTTTTTTGGGGATAAACTCTCGGCTAGGCTTATAAGTGCCCCAGGGCCATTAGCCTAGTAACCTCCTATGATCATTTGCTAGTGGTTAAGTGAAATAAAGGTACATTACGAGAGGCTGTGTTAAATGAAAATATGTTTTTGTAGACAGGGTGTTAAGAAAGACTGCAGTTTGAATTGAATTATATAGTGATGTAGAATATAGGCAAGTATTAGTTGAGAAAGATTAATCAGTGTAAACGTAATGTAACCTCACTGAAAGGGTAGCACTACTAAAAATAGGCAGTATGAAGGAGAGAATATAATTTAGGAACAATGCAGCACTAATCTAGCAGCGCAGTTCTTTCCTAAGGACATATATTTTACAGTGTTGTTCTTACAATTATTAAATTATTAGTAAAACTTGTTTGTAAAGCTTAAATGGAGAAACATTTTTCTGTGTCTGTGTTTCATTCACAAACCTTATGCCTCAGCCTTATGTAAGAACTACTAATGCTTCTATTCTGGTTACACAGAACTTGTGCCTGGAGCCAGAACAAATGTATCAGAATAAATTAAAACACATGATATAATTCTTACTTACTGAAACACTGAAAGCTTCTACTGCTACACAGATGCCCTTTGCTTTTCCTGCTAGTATCTCACAAGGAGAGTTCAGTTATTCACATTTTCTCTTATAAGTTTACTTTTTTATGTTGATTTCCAAACACAGAAGTCTCCTGCTTGCAAAATCCAGACAATGTACATTTTCCTCATATAACATGCATAGAACTCAAGCCTCAGTTTTTGTGAGGCGTGCTGTTCAGTAAGGCTCAAGATGGCATCGATCCAAACACCAACAAAAAAATTTAAAAATCTTGTATCCACAGATTTGAGCTATATCTCACTGTAAGTTCCTCATCAGTAAACCACATAATGTCAATGTAGCTCCAAATCACAAGTGAGAAAACAATCAGAATACATACTTTTTCTCTGTGATATGAGGAAAGAAAGAGTTTGTCCACATTGGAATGCAAATTTGTCATTCTGCAAGCCAAAAGAGACTACCCTATTTTGATGATAAATGGTATAAAACAGATAAAGTACCTGTGTATATTATATATATTTAAAATAGTCATTGCCCTTCTAAGAATTAATGGTCATTCTCTGCTAAGGAACTACATTTCCATAATATATTCCAGTTTCTAAGGTATTGCCAGTTGGATGTGAAATGTTAGAGTTAGCATCGCTTGGGTAAGCTGCCATATTGATAAGAATAAAAGGTACCAGGGTACCAGTTTACTTGGACTGTTGGTGAATTCTGGAATTTCTGAATTGACCAACAGGTGTTTTAAGGTCAATATAAATAAGAGACATTGAACCTGTTTAAATATGTATTCACTACAAAAAAACAAAGGATGCATATTTTGCACAGTTAGGACAGTTAGGACAAGGATGATTAATTGTCAATTTTTCAAACTGCATGATTGCTCACTCAGAGAAAAAAAAAATAGTATGTAGCAAAGAAAGAAATTCTATATGAGATAGACTGTTGAAAGAATCAGATCTGATATTAGAAAACAGCCATAGATGTGTGTTATGTCAATGAATAGTCTAGTATGCAGTTAAAATCTATAACTGGTTACTTAGAAGTGTGCAGAGATGACACTATGCGCAAGAAAAAGGAGAACCTAAAAACCGAAAGCTACTGAAGTAATAGAAAATGAATGCCATATGGTCTTCCATCATAGTATCCAAATAGCTGCTGGCAATTCGGAAGAAAAGATCTGTACTAAGTGTAAGTTTTGTGGTTTCTTGCAAGAAGTCACAAAAGCATATTATTAGTTTTCCTACAGACATAGATCATCAGTTCAAATAGAAGTGACTTTGTGTTCAGTAGAAATGCAGGTTCTGAATTCACTACAAGAAAACAGCAATAAAAGATAATGCAGAAAGAGATGTGTGACAAAATGCCCGATAACTGGAAATGAATGGCAACATATCTTTTAAAAAGTCTGGATTAAGAAATTATAGACAAACATCAACTCTCTTCAGCTTAAGCCACAATGTAATATAACATATGATTTACACTCAGAATACTGACCTGAAGCTGCAAGTTAAGTAATTTTATCAGCTGCCACCAGCTCCTCTGCTCATCCATTGGATCGGCAGGACACATCCTGGACTCCCCCAGGTTCAACCAATCACATGTGTGGGACAAGTGAGGAGATCAAGGATAGTACCACAGTGTCATACTGCTGCTAGCAAGTGTGCCCTAATGCCTGCTACACAGCTGCAAACCTGTGAGATCTGCAATGGCTGTCTTTGTGAGGTGCATGTGTGACCACATGCATGGCAACAACTGAACCAAGCGGTATAATGAGTGGAGCAGAAAGACAGGTAGGCTCATAATATTGTTGCTGCAGTGAGTCCACAAAGACAGCATTTGGGAGGAGCATGCATGGTTCTATGCATGGGCAACCTCTAAATCAAGCAGTATAATGCTTGTAGTACAAAACTCCTAGCTTGTAATATTTCTGTTACAGTGAGCATTGGCTGCCTCCTTCCACTCTTGATGGGAGAGACAGCATCAGTCATTAACTTCCTCCTGGTCTCTTCAGTGCTTGTGCCACTAGTCAAACACGGGCTGTGTGAGGCACAGTAAGGGCTTTTACAATTTGTGCCACAGGGCCAGAGGTGTAGTGGTGTTATATTCTAAGCACAAGAGAGAGCCTACAGGCCAAATATGGTTGAGCTGTGTGCAGAAAAATAAAGTGCATAAGCCACTGTTTAAAGTCATAGCCCTACAGCCTTATTAACCTACCCAATATACATTGTAAAGATGCATGAGTCAGTCTATCTGGAAACTAGTATAAATATAGTACACAGTCAAAATAAGCAGACTATAAAATGTTTGAGGATTTAGGAAATCTGTCAGGAAACAGGTAAAATAGTTTCCAGTCCAAATGAGAAGAATAAGAGAGAGAGAGAGAGAGAGAGAGAGAGAACTGCAACATACTTTGTTATATAGATCAATGAAAGTAGTCAGAGGACAAGTAACATATTTGCAGAGTCAGACAGAACACTCAAGATGACTGTAGGTTCATGTTATTGGGCAAAGCTAGGTGCAGAAGTGTCTGATTCAGGTTATATAGCAACTGATCTGAAGATGAGACAGAATTTAAGAGAATGTCATACACATGACACAGAATTTCAGAAATAAGAGAATGTGCTTAAATGACACAAAGAGATGAAGCGCTGAAAGTGCCCCAAATAACCCATGTTTGATTAGTGGCACTGGCACTGAAGGGGATGGACCAGGGAGGATGGCTGCAAAGCATAGATTGAATCCCAGTAAATGGTCAGACTGTGAATCAGCAGGATGCTGGCAGTGTATGAGATTGTCTCTGCACTATTCTACCCATCAGAAGTATTAGTCAGTTTAAAGGACATGTGAACATAGGTGACATGCTTAAAAATATGTTTAGATGAAATAATTTGTTTTACATTAAATAAAGCATTAAAACATACTTGAGGTCTCTAGTAAAATAATTTTCAGCTGCAAGAAATCTTCTCCAGTCTGACAGAATGAACTAAAAATGATAGACTAATTCAAGGACAGACGTGTGTGTGTGTGTGTGTGTGTGTGTGTATATATATATATATAGATATATATATATATATATATATATGAGACATGCAGTTTGGAAAACAAACTCATTAATAACTTTCATGATTGAGTGCAACTTTTGATTACCATTTAGTTGCTAGATGGTCTACTAATCCATTATTCACGATTACCATATGCAGAATATAACTGCGATGGTGGTGCTGCGGTAGCATTGTTGCCTCACAGTAAGACGTTGTCCTGTTCGATTCTCAGCTAAAGCGTCTTCTGTGTGGAGACATGCGTGAATGGGCGTACCTTCATTGAGGGTTATGCATCAGGGCTGGCAACTCGGTATGTAAAAATCTACTGCCAATCATTAGTGGACTGGAGTTCTGCTGTGGTGACCCCTAACCAGGAAAAGCCGAAAGATACAACAACAGCAACCATATACAGAATATAAGGTCTTCAAAAGTAAAGTTTGTGCCATACTGATGTGGTGTGCATCCATACAAATGCCTTTAGCTAGTGACAAAGTATTATTGTTTTGAACTTCATTATTCACAAATGCTTTCTCTCTATTGTTTTTAGTGGCTAAATATGACTAACAATAAAAGGGTAGGCTAATTTTATTGAACTGGAAATTATTCTGTCATGCTTTCAAAATAATCACATTATAAAGACCCAAAATTGAACTTCTCCAATAAGGTAATGAAGCTGCTGAAAGCAGTGATCATGTCTTTAGGAAGAAAGTCTCACCAAAACATCACAATCCATGGTCTAGGTGAAGAGCTTACACAGGGAAATAGAAGTCCATTAATCAGTTATACCTTCCCTGAAGTTACAGACGTGGCTTTAATTCTACCTATGCATATGGTTGACCAGGATCACAAATCTCTGCATCTCCCACACCCACATGGCCTTACACCCTATGCAGTATGCGTAAAGTAACTAGGTACAGCTAATGCAGTAAATGCCTTCTTAGTCAGAATGGTGGCAAAAATACTACTATTGTTTGGAAGAGACTTGTGACTTCAAGCATTCAGAAATGAATATACCAAGATATACAATTTACAGTGACATACCCTGCAAAAGCAGCATTTGCATAGGAAGATTATACAATATAATGCACAAAATCATGAAAAACTTTCACAAATTTGAGGCAGAGTCTTTAAATGAATATGATGTCTCAAATTGGCTAAGGCATAGTGTACTAAGGACATTCATGAAATCAAAAAAATGTTCTATGATTTATAAAGAGACATGCAAAATTCAGATTGTAGGACATACTGTAAGGATGTCTCGATAAAAAATATATATAACATTAATTATTACTATATTGTTAATAAAAACATCTGTCACCCAAAAACATATCGTAGAAACATCCTTTACTCTTGATGTATTCAGGTAGGTCAAATCTGCTGTGGTATACCATTTTTTTCAAAACAATGCTTCTAGCATTTGTTCACATTTTTTGAGAGGGATTAGAACACAGCCTTATTTTAAGATGTTATAGATAAAAGTCATATACCTATGGGTAACTGCTTAAATGTCTCTTCTACTTCAACAACCATATGCAAGATAACAATATTACATGCATAACTACCTATGGCACTACAACTTTATAATTAAACAGATCACACACAAAAAAGCATTGGCATCTGCTTTTTAATAACCATTTATTGGCTTTTTAATGGCATTTTCTTACGACAGGACAAAAATTTTAGTTGACATTTTTCCACAAGTGAATTATTTCATCATTCTTGGCATACCCCTCACCTGTACAGATTTTCATAAAATGTGCTGATTTTGCCTCATATTTTTGGTCTGTTTTTCATAAAATTGTGGTTTTCTGGTAAATTAGTGGCAAATTCTTAAAGAACGAAGTTAGAAAATGATAGGGAATTGAGTTTCAGACTTCACAGCCTTCAGAAAATTCATTCTAATCCAAAACGTGTTATTCTATCAACTTTTTAAGTCTGTAAAAACAATATTTAAAACTTGTCCCTATTTTTGGGCTTTGTCCCACTTTTATTTATGGCTTCGTCCAGATTTCTTGCTGTAAGAGGTTGAGAGGTATGATTCTTGGGACAATCAGAAACTATGGGAACCCTTGCCCAAGGGCTGCTTTCTATGTTGAAATTACCATTTGAATACATTTTTAAAACAAAACATTTTGCATCTGTTAAAACTGGCTATACTTTTGAGATCAGAAACTTGGTTACTTGTACTGAGTGGCTTGCATATATATATGACAATATATACCTGCGATGGATTTACCTCACTTCGACGAAATCCCATATTATCGAATCTCACTTTGTTGACACTTAAATATTGAACTCCCACTTCATGAAAGCAGTGCAACAATGAAGGTCTTCACAGGGTAAGTAACCACTTACCTAAAAAGAAACAAAACCCAAACCTCACCATCCCTAACCCACCCAGGTGTGAGGCTATGCCCTCTCGAACCCTCCATAGCCCTCCTAACTAAATATACCAACCCCCGAGATTACACTACAGTTGGGAAAAGGACAAAGATCACCATCTCACACAATGGGTTACTTACCCTGGGAAGATCTTCATTGCTCCACTGCCTCATTGAAGTGGGAGTTCAATATTTTAAGTGTTGACAAAGTGAGATTCAATAATATGGATTTCAACAAAGTCAGGTAGACCCTCTGCACTATATTCTGAGTGAGACAATGAACATGGCTATGGAAACAAAAGATCTCTGCATTTAAGTGATATTGTTTATAACAGAGAAAGGAGTGTTTTACACCTTTGCACTTTTTATAAGCTTTGACAAAGTTGATGTTACTAATTCTCACAACTTATGCTGGCAGAAAACACTAAATAGAAAAGATCAAATGTGGCTTATCAGCCTGGTGGCACAGTATGCTCATGGATTACACACAATTATTTAAATGCACTTGGATTATTTTATTATATATATATATATATATATATATATATATATATATATATATGTGTATATATATGTATATATATTAATATTGGCTTTTTCCATAACGTGCATTTTTGTTTTTCCTTCAGTTGATGACAGTGTGGTATTATTTCTTACAACCTTTATTTATCTATATTTGGCATGTTTTATTTCTGTTTTCCTAATGCCAATATGTGTATGTGTATGCAGTATTATTCACCTGTACTGTGCTACCACTCATTTGTGTATGTATAAACTCATGAACTCTCTGTTGTTTACATTGTAATTTGCATATCATAACTTCTTACATTTTCTTACTGCCTGCAAGACTTGATATTGCATTTATTTTATTCTTGTGAGGCTTAAATATTTGCTAATAGGTCATACAACTGTCCTGTGTAATATTTTCTGCATTTCTTCTTACTACTATTTGTATTGTATTTAAGTGGTTACTTGTTCTTGCATAAAAAGATAGCACAAAGAAGGCTACTCTCTGATGAAACAATGGTTTACATATTTCATTTCTTGAATCACTAAAGATTTGCATGTGTTTATATACTGTGTTGGAGTCCTTGATGTGTTTGGCTGTTAATAAAAGGGTATATAGGACATCACTGAAATATATAAATTTCAACTTTGTAATATGGCTGAGGTATAAATATACCATAAGGATGTTCAAACATGGTATATAATTGCAAGTACCAACACATTTGTTATCTTTCATTAACTGCAGAAGACCTCCATACAAATTGGACAGAAAATATAACTAAAATGTAATAACTAATTGATTACACCCCTACGTCACAAGATGGGTTGCCAACTGGTTCACTGACAGAACCCACACTGTAAAAGATGCAGACTCCAAATCTGACTTCAAACCAGTGACAAGTGGAGTACCACAGGGTTCAGTCCCAGGACCTCTCCTGTTTGGTATCTACTTCTCTGAAGTACAGGCTAGCACAAAAGGCCTCTGGCTAATGAAGTTCACAGATGACTGCAAACTAGGAGCCATAGTCGTGTCCCCAAATTATGTTGACATCCTACAGAAGGGCCTCATTGAGACAGATGCCTGGTGTCAGAGGTATGGCCTCAAGCTTAATGCCAAAAAGTGCATTGTCATCCCCTTTGGTAAAAACTCTGTACCCATGAACTACCACATAAACAGCAGTCTACTTAATGCTGAATGTGTGATAAGAGACCTTGGGACCCAGGTGGACAGTAGTCTCTCCTTTGATAATCACATCGCTACAGTAGTCAGGAAATCCTTCTATGTGGCACATCTCATCACAAAAGGATTGTCATCCAGGAAAAAAGAGGTTATTGTTCCCCTCTACGCGGCACTCATTAGACCCATCATAGAGTACAACGCCCCTTTTGGAATGTACCTCACAAGACATCTACAGCAGCTGGAAAGGCCACAGGAGTACCTCACAAAGTGGATTACTGTCCTCAAACAGATGCCCTACAGTGATCATCTCAATAAATTCTAGCTTTACTCTGTAGCATATCACCTACTCCGAGGAGATCTCTGCCTAACATATGCTATGTTAAACCTGAGCTGTTGGACATACTAAAGAAATCCCAATCCCTCTGAGGTACACGCTCTAGGGACCTAAACCTTGTCACCACAATAAATAGGACATGCTGGAGGGATATATTCTTGTCCCAGAGATTTCCTATGCTCTGGAACAAGCTACCCATCTACGTCAAGCAAAGTTCCTCATTAGCACTCTTCAAGAAAAATCTTGATGAGTGGATGGGAAATGAGAAATACACCCCAGGGATCACTTGTGCGGCTCTGGAAATTAACTTTCTTGAGTGGCGTAAGCCAGGAAACCTTGTTGGCTAGTCTTACTTAGGCCCTTGGGCTGATAGCCTAGTACCTACCTATGAACCTACACTGTAGAATTATGAAGTTAAGTGCATAGGGTAATGATATGACAGTGCACAGCTGAAATCCCAGCCTTTTTGAGTTGTGAGGTTAACAACCTAAAATAAATGATTTAAACTGACTACTACAAAAACAAACTACAGTACAAAAGCCTGCTTTAGCGCGCTTTTGCGTGAATTAGCACGGAGTTGCTCATAGAGCAGCATCGGGCAGCGCCGGTTAATCAAGTTTAAACTATTTCTGGCTCCGCAAAGTCTGCTCTTCAATTTTTCCCTTAGAACTGCTCTACTTGCAATCTAAACAGTCTATTCTCTATCTGAAAAGCCCAGCACTTGCTCCTAAAGCATTTTTATACAGGTAACGCACTCTTAAACAAAAAGAAAGTACTTCATTCACCTAAATTCCCTTTAGTACCCATTTCCCTATAGGTCCTTTCTGACTCAGTTACACAGCAATCCTTTACACTATTCCAGCATGTCGAAGGGTCAGTTGCTGGCATCCTCTCCTGTTCAGCTGGTGAATCTGGGAATATTGAGGCAATGTTACAATTGCCTCATGTACACAGACAACCCTCTCCTCCTCCCAACAAATACAAATATATGTGAGAGATGCAACTATATAGCCAAACTAGAGGCTGAGCTCTCTCAACTCAGTACTGGCAAAACCTGTCAGGAGGAGAAGGTAACCATGCACACCACAAACCCAATCTCACATAGACCTATCACAACTGCAAACCAAACACATAAACACACAAAAACATACTCGGAGCCTCTGATTAAAAATCTACCAAAACAACAGAGGCCTCCAAAGCAGACACCCAAGCGACCACTACCTCAAGACATACCACATGCAACACATAGTTCACAAAGTCAGTGTGCTAAACAGTCACAGCCCTTAAGGCCAAACAACATGCCAGATACACTTGTAATAGGCGACTCCATAGTCAGACACACTGACGTCCCGCTCACCAGACTGAACAAGGAAAAGGTTACAGTAAGCTGCCTGTCGGGCGCTAGAATCTGCCACATAACACAAGCACTCAGGTCACTCCAAAGCAAGTACAAATATGACTCAGTCATTGTCCATGCTGGTGTGAATGACCTGAGACGTACCTCCCTGGACTACATGAAAAGAGACATAGAGGAGCTCTCTGATTATGTAGCCCAGGCTGGTATGACCCTGACCCTGAGCAGCATCTTACCCTCACCAAGAATGATGCCACAGTACAAAGACAAAATCATCAGATTTAACAATTGGCTTAATTACTGGTGTCATTCTAAGGGGATCCAATGTCTGTCTGCTTGGGATGACATGCTTGACGCTGCTTCGCAAGGGATGGCTTGCACCTGTCACCCCTGGGCTTCCGGATATTGGCCAAAGCTCTTGCCACCCCGATAGTGCCTTTTTAGGCAAGGCTCAAAAGACAAACCCAACTCCCTAGAAAACACAAGTGAAAAAAACTAAGGGTAATGCTGCTCAATGCCAGATGTCTAAACCTCAAGATGTACGCTCTCGAAGCCCTCTTTAGTATGGAGAACATCGATGTCTGTGCAGTGACTGAAACCTGGTTCAAGGCTCCTGAGAGCACCCCAGCACTACCAGGTTTTACCTCATATCATGCTTTTCGGCCCCAAAACTTGGACAGAACCACAAAAGGAGGGGGAGTATCCATATTCATCAAAGATACCCACACCTCCAGGTCAGTGGCAACGCACGAAGCATCGGAGACCATCCAGGTGCAACTAACCATAGGCAAAACTGACCTACAGGTTGTAGCATGCTACAGACCACCCTCTCAAACTCAGGAACCCCACTCAGCCTTCCTGAAGACACTGGAGATTATGAATGTCTCACCAAATACCATCATATTGGGAGACTTCAACTACCCAAACATAGACTGGAAACATTACTCAAGCCCCAATACCCTAGCCCAAAGGTTCCTAGAATTCATAAACTCAAATGCGATGGAACAACTAGTCACCACTCCCACAAGAGGAGATAATATACTAGACCTGATCATCACAAACATGGGGACAAAATGCTCCACACCGGAAGTATACCCCTCATTGGTGAGATCAGACCATAAATTAATCTCACTGGAAATCCACATCCCGCCCCCACCCCCCTGCACAAAATACCACAGTGAAAAACTTCTCAAAAGCTGACTTCACACTTCTTAAGAAAGAAGTTGTATCCTTCAAGGCCCCTGGGCCAGTGGAAACCACAACCCACACCGCTGAATCCTTTATAAATGCCTTCTACGGGCACCTTCAAGAATGCATGGATCATGCAATCCCTAATAAAACCAAGACCCATTCCCCCAAAGGCAGGCGCCCTGTCTGGTGGACCCCAGCCATTAACAAACTTTACAGCAGGAGGAGGAAGCTACTACATGACAGAGCAAAATCCCTAAAAGGGAAGGCATCTCTGATCAGTACTAGCAAAAAACTACGATCACTCATAAAATCATCCAAGGCCAACTTTGAGAGAAAAATCGCAAAAGGCACAAAAGACAATCACAAGGCCTTCTATAGCTATGTTAGAAACCTGGGTGGAAACTCCCAGATATGCTCAGAGTTAGTCCAAAATTATCACAAAATACGCTGAACCCACAGACATTGCCAACATTCTGGCAGACAGGTTCAGTGCAAATTTCTCTGCCCCCTCCCCCCCAAAAGGAGAAATATCTATCCCAGCAGAGTGTAGTCTCCCTAACATCTCAGATGCCCAGGTGAGAGCCGCCCTCTCCAAAGCTATAAACACAGCATCAATGGGACCGGACGGTGTCCCAGGCTGCATGCTACATGAACTCCAAGAGGAACTAAATCCGCACATAAGGCTGCTGTTTAATCATAGCCTTACTACAGGATACGTACCCAAAGAGTGGCATACAGCAACAGTGGTCCCACTCCACAAAGGCGGTGCTTCTATGGACCCTGGAAATTACCACCCCATAAGCTTGACGAGCCTGGTCTGCAAAGCTATGGAAAGGATCATTATGGAACTCATAAACAAAGACATTGGGGACCTACAGACATTGGATCCTACCCAATTTGGCTTTGTCAAGGGCAGATCCTGCCTTTTGAACTTGGTCGACTTTTTTGAAACAGTCACTACGGCCATTGATGAGGGTAAGGCAGTTCACACAGCCTACCTTGACCTTGCAAAAGCCTTCGACACAATACCCCACTCGGGGATCATAGACAAACTCACCAGTTTAAATGTAAACCCATATGTCACAAGATGGGTTGCAAACTGGCTCAAGGACAGAACCCACAAGGTCAGAATTGCTGGAGCCATGTCAGACTCTAAGCCAGTTACAAGCGGTGTCCCACAGGGCTCAGTCCTGGGACCCCTCTTATTCGGCATTTATTTTTCCAAGGTGCAAGCAAACATAAGTGGATTGTGGCTGACAAAGTTCGCAGATGACTGCAAACTGGGCGCCATAATTGATACTCCAGCGGACACAAGCATCCTTCAGAGAGGCCTCATAGAAATGGATAATTGGTGCCAGAGCCATGGCCTTAAACTGAATGCCAAAAAATGTATAGTCATAACCTTTGGGAAAAACAAGGTACCCACAAATTACCACATAGGTGGTAATCCATTAAGTACGGAAGAGGTAATCAGGGGCCTAGGGACCCAAGTTGACAGTAACCTCTCATTTGACACTCACATTGCCAAGGTGGTTAGGAAGACCTTCTATATTGCCCACCTTATCATGAAGGGATTCACATCCAGATCAAGAGAGGTCATTGTGCCCCTGTACTCTTCTCTTATCAGGCCCATGATTGAGTACAATGCCCCATTTGGGATGTATCTTACCCGACACCTGCAGCAGTTGGAAAGACCCCAAAAGTTCATCACCAAGAGGATAAAGGGTCTCAAACATATGTCATATGCTGACCGGCTGTAGAAACTCCAGCTCTATTCAGTCGCATACCGCCTACTCAGAGGTGATCTATGCCTGACGTACAAGGCCATGTCCAATCCAGAATTAATGGACATGCTCCACCTCAGAAAATCCAAATCCATCAGAGCCACAAGAGCAAGAGATTTGAACCTCGACACAGAAATAAATAGGAAGTGCTGGAGGGACAGATTCATAACCCAGAGGCTCTCTACACTCTGGAACAGAATCCCAGTCCACATTAGGCAGAGCCCCTCACTAGCTCTCTTCAAGAGAAATCTTGACGAGTGGATGGGAGATCGTAGGTTTACCCCGGGGTCATCTCTGTGTCACTACTAGACAGAGGCACAGTAAACTAAACCCTAAATGGGCGTAGTATTCTCATCGTAAGGGGTGGCGAAAGCCACACACACTCTGGCTAGGCTTATAAATGCCCTAAGGCAGATAGCCTAGTACGAACCTATGAACCTACTACACTGACTGCGATTTTATCAAACACTGTGTCTCAGATATGTAAACTTGTTTTATTAGTATTTGCCTTGCAAATTAATTCTGGTTTATATAGATTTGTCTGAGCTAAGAAGAAATAGCTCTAGATACACTCTCTGAATTTGAAATGTTAACATGACTTTTCCCTATGGTATTTATGACTTTATTGCCAACTTTGTCAAACTAGATGTATTATTTGTTTGAGAGCAAAGTCATCTTGCATTTCTGGTGCTTGATAATTATATAATAAAGGCTTATTACTATTCAAAAAATGAGTACTCTGATTGGACAGCCCAACCAGCATTCTCACTGTAAATCAAGCATATACCAATAGAAAAAAACAGTGACCACTGAAGTAGGATTGATTGGCCAGACTTTCTATTGGTATATGCTGAGGGACAGAGCAAAATATCAGAAAAATCAGGTACTTTGTGTAAAACTAAACAAACGGTAATCTACCAGATGTTACTTATCTTTATCATGACCTTCGAAACACTTTATTTTTTCAACTGGCAAAAAATAAACAAGAATGGCAATTCTGTTTTCTCTGTCACTTCTCCTGTACTGCACTTGTGAACTTTGTAAGTGTGGGAAAGTAAGTTCCATAGACATGACAGCACATCAGTCTAGGAGAAGACAATGCGGAAGAAGACTGAAGTTTCTTTATAGAACTACATTATTTAAGAAAGGTAAGCAATTTCTTTCTTAAATATCATATTGGTGTAATAGCAATAATCTACTCCTGTTTGTGGGTATATCAGAATTTACCCATGGTTGGCTTTATCTAATTACTTTGCTTGAGTGATCGAACCACATCAGCCATGTGTAAATCCTGATATCAGTGGTCATTGCTTAATTATATTTGTGATTTTTTAATTTGGTATTGGTTCAGGTGCCCTTGCTAAATATTCCCTGCAATTATTCTATCCAAAAGAGCAAGAGTCAGTTTTCTGCACCAGACTGTTTCCTGCTAATGGAATTGCATATGTAGAGTTTGCTTTGTAGATTGCATAGTACATTAATCAGTTTATTTTTTCAGATTAAGATTTTGGACCTGATTCCAAAAGACTTGCTCTCAGTGTAAGTGGTCACTTTGCACTGAGAACAGGTCTTTCAGAATCTGGCCTCTGTTATAAGCCTGTTTATAGATAGATCTTACACTGAAGTAAGTCACTTACTCTGAGAGCAAGTCTTTCAGAATCAGGGCAGACTTACACTGAGAGCAACTATTTTGAATGAGGCTCTTTCTGCTATATGTTCTGTAAGAGCAGCTATTATTACAACACAAACATTCTAGTGATAATATTCATTTTTTGAACAACCAGGTCATGGGATTGTGCATTCATGCAAGGGAATTAACCTTCAATGGCTAATAATGTTGTGAGCCACACTTCAGGTGTACCTTTAAGTATCAATAAGTAGCTTTAGTATAGACAGTAAAGTGATGAGGGGTCGGCTTCAAATCTTCCTACCCTCAGGTGAATGGGGTCATTTTCACCAATATTGATGACTGTTCTGATTTATTAAACACGTTTCATGCATATCCATCATATGGATAGGAGTTCACTGTGGTTATGAAGCAGCTCTTCAGCCCTGTTAACCAAACAAATAATATGTATTATAAGCTGAGCTGGTGATGACTGCAGCTTTATAGATAAGCTTGGTTGAAGGTGGTGAGAAACAGATCCATCATTTTGCATGGTTGTACTGTATTGTTTGTGCTGAAAAAGTATATTACATTTGAGGTTGTCTGTTATACAACATTCTCCTTACTATGACTGGCTGGTGGGTTGTGTATAAGTGATTCCCTTTAAATAATTTCAAAGGCTAGTAAAACCAGTAATACATTAGAAGGAAACCTGGAACTATGAGTAACACATGGTGTATGACATGTGGCCCATGATCTTGATGCTGAGTCTATGTTAGTATGAGTGCATTTGAAAGAGTAGATGTGTGCTGCTTGACTTTTAACTAAATGATGATTAGATCATTGTGAGAAAACGTATTCACATCTAGTTTTATAGACGTGCTTTGAGCATGGAATTAAATCGAGTAAACCTGTCCTTCACCTGTGATACCCTAGGAAGAACAAAAGATTAATTATAGTATTTTATATCACTAAATGGTGGATTGGCTCTACTAAGTGGGGGTTGAGGGCTTAGCTCATCCTCAAAGAGAAACTACAATATTTGTATCTTAAAGATTGGTAGAGTTGTCCAGGTTTCTCTACCAAATGCTGAGTGCATTCCACTGTATTCATCTATTCATTGCTATTTTGTCCTTGAAATAGTTTTGAGAAGTTACTAAACGAATAATATGATACCTAAATAAAATGTTAACCATGTTCTCACTGTTTGATAAAACAAATTGATGCAACTGATAATATATGAATGAAATGCAGATGATCTTTATTAGATATATTATAGATACAAATTTATATTTTGTAGGTTTATAAACCCAATACAGATGCATGGCTTGTTCCAATTATTCAAAACTGCACTCCTCTGTTTTGCTGGGAGATAATGGAGATGTAATTCAAAAATTAATAATGTATTTTAAGCATTGTAGCCATTGAAATAAATGCTATCAATAACAGACTACATAAAAATCAGATACCTGGCTGCTGAGCTAATGGACTAAGCTAAGTATGAAGAAAGAGACCAGATTTTATTAGGCTTTGACATGAAGGCAGTACCACCTCATTTCTGGAGGGATTTGGTAACGCCAATTTAGTGCTGCTTGAAAGATCCAATTTTTATATCTTTAGACATTTATTGGGAGTTCCAAGACATCTTTGCAGATTTTTTAGATTTTTTTGAATTTCTTGTATACTTCCCCTTGTGAACACCAAGCCTCCCCCTTAACTTGCTCTATAGGCCTATTCTTTCCCTGAGAAGTCAGAGTCCTAAAGCCAGTTTGGGCCACTTAGGGCAGCAGCTGGACAGAAGAGAACACTGGCATCATTTGTGAGGCTAGGGGCTTTATCAGTACGTTCTCTAATCCAGTGAATATGCTCAGTAAACCACCATGAGGTTACAAAGACAACTCATGCACTGAGGGCAAGTCACTTGTTTCCACAAATGACATAACCCCCTCAAGACTGCCCTGACCTGCCCCACTAAATGTCAGCATCCATGTGTGGCCAACAGGCTTAAGTGGTGGCACTATAAGCAACCCGGACATGCTTTCATACACTCCCTCCCAAAAGAGAGGTGATAATGCAAAACTGCATCACTCCTCCTTCCACCCAGTCAGCTCCAGCATATGCTCAAGCTGCTAGTTAAACATGAATCTCACACAAAAAAGTCAGAGCTTTCTCCATCTATGGTAACAGAGCTGCATTTATAAATTTTCTTGATTTGATCAGTATATTTTAATCAAAAATTGAGCGTGGGGCTGACAGGCATAAGTTTGTCCAAGGACAGAATTTTTAGTTTTAGTGCTGCTCACCTTTAATTGCTCAATCTTCTTATCCTGAGTTTGTGAAGTGGGCTAATATGTCCTAAAAACAAGTTACAGTAGGCATCCAGTATAGCTCCTATGTATAAACATTTGTCACTATCCAAGATGCTCTACCTCTGTGATACTAGTCAAAAACAGTACATTATCCTGCCTAAGCTTTTCAATCTCTTAATTGGCCTTCTCTCCACAGATTTCCACTAGAAGAAGCCATTCATAGAGTCAGTATTCTTCCTTGACACACTAAATAGTCTGACCACTATCAGGAGGAGAAAGAGTGAAAAACCAAAGAGACTCACTGGTTATGTCAAACTAGCAGAATTTTAATAAAAAAAAAGTTAAAGTTTGGAGATAGAATGGCACTAAAACAAAACCCTAGCATGCCTAAAAGACTACACCTACAAACATCTCTGAAACCTAGATAAAAACACAGGCCAACACCAACAGAAAACAGTGTTACTTCCATCCTCAGACTTAACCTAAAACATAATCCTAAAAAACTGTGGTCTTCTGTACATAAAATCTTACACCCTGCCACATTTAATTTTCTAACCCTTGGCTAGACCTGTCTACCACAAATAATGCTGCTAAATTCAACTCCCACTTCATAGACTCAATAGCTACTCTTATTAGCAGTCCCTTACCATCCCACTGCAGCACAATACAGCATCCAAGCTCCAATAAACCCACTTTCTCCCTACAACCCCTTTCTTTCTCCTACATAAAACACATACTAAGCAAAGTCAAGTCTTACTTCACCTCTGTTGACAACTTACCTTCAGAACACCTGAAGATAGCTTTATCCACAATTGGATAACCAATCTCTATTCTAGTCAAGCATTCCATTCAAGAGTCATATGTTTCTTCCTTATGCAAAAATCATATACCATACCATACATAAAGGAAGTAACTCTACCAAAATAACAAACTTTAGCCCCATTGCTTTACTGTCCTTTCTCTTTAAAACATTGGAAGAATGCATCTTCAAACAACCATTACAGTAGGTACTTCATGAAAACCTATTCACCCTGACATAGCAAAACTTCCAAAAACCATACAATACAGTATAATATAGTATAATATATATATACAATATATACAACTGCCCCTTTATCCTTCCTAAGCAGTATCATTAAGGCTAGGGATAACAATAACTCTCCTCCCTCTTTCTAGACTTCTCCAAAGCTTTCAGTATTTTCTCCCAGCCGAAACTACTATCAAAATAACTGTCTTAGGTCTATCCAACTCTACTCTTAACTGGTTTACTAACTATCTAATTGTTGTCAATCTGTTACATAGCTGTCTGCATTCTCCCCTTTCCTCTCGGAGAACACTGGGGTCCCACAAGGTTCCATCCTTAGCCCCCTTCTCTTTAGTATATTTATTAAGGGTCCACACATGTTCCCACCATACTTCTCTGATAAAATATGCAGACAGTGCCACTCTTATTTGCTCAGCAGCCAGTCTTCCTAATCTACAAACTATTACACAACATACCTTCAACTCCATCAGAAATTAGTTCCCCTACAATCAACTATAACTCAACCCGAACAAAAATGCAAACATTTATTCTTTCCTAAGTCCCCAACACCTAACAAAGACAGCTTTGTAGGTTCATAGGTTGGCACTAGGCTATCGGCCTTAGGCCCTATACAAGCTTAGCCATAACAATTCCCTGGTTATTTCTTCTCACAATATTTACTTCCCTGGACCCCTGTCTAGCTGGGCGACTGACATGATCCCTGGGGTGAATTTCCTATCTCCCATCCGATTGTCAAGGATCCTTTTGAAGAAGGCCAAAGAGGCACTCTGCTTGACATGTATGGGCAGTCTATTCCAGAGTCTGGGGAGTCTCTGAGTCAGGAACCTATACCTCCAGCATGTTTTGTTCATTGTGATGACAAGGTTTAGATCCCTGGAGTGTGTGGCTCTGAGGGATTGGGATTTCTTTAAATGTAGCATGCCCAACAGCTCTGGGTTTGACATAGCCTTGTATGTTAAGCAGAGATCACCTCTGAGTAGACAATATGCGACAGAGTATAGCTGGAGTTTTTTTAGATGGTCAGAATAGGGCATCTGCTTTAGGCCTGTGATTTTTTTAGTGAGGTATTTCTGTGGCCTTTCCAGTTGTTGCAGTTGTCTTGAGAGGTACCTACCAAATGGGGCATTGTATTCTATAATGGGTCTAATGAGGGATGAGTACAATCGGACAATGACCTCCTTTTTTCTGGATGAAAAGCCCTTAGTGATGAGGTGTGCCACATAGAAAGATTCCCTGACTGTTGTGGTGATGTGGTTATCGAAGGTAAGACCACTGTCCACCTGTGTCCCTAAGTCTCTTATCACACTTTTGGTGTTTAATGTACTGCCACCTATGTGGTAATTCATGGGTACATGTTTTTTCTCAAAGGGGATAACTATACATCTTTTGGCATTGAGCTTGAGCCCATGGCTCTGGCACCAAGCATCTGTTTCTGTAAGGCCCTTTCATAGAATATCCACATCATTTAGGGATTAAATAATGGCTCCCAGTTTGCAGTCATCTGCAAACTTTGTTAGCCAGAGTCCCTTAGTGTTGGCCTGTACTTCAGAGAAGTAGATGCCAAACAAGAGCGGTTCCAGGCCTGAACCCTGAGGTACTCCGCTTGTCATGTGTCTGGAGTTGGATTTGGAGTTGGCTACTTTTACAGTGTAGGTTCTGTCAGTAAGCCAGTTGGCAACCCATCGAGTGACGTAGGGATTAATGCCCAGCTTAGTAAGTTCATCTATGATTCCAGAGTGGGGGATGGTGTCAAAGGCCTTGGCAAGGTCTAGATAGGCTGTGTGGACTGCCTTACTTTTCAGGTAAAAAACTGTCATCTTTCAATAGCGCCATTACAGATGTCAATTCCCATACCACAATATTAATCATAATAATTGACAACCATCTTACATTTGACTTACATATTCAAATTTCCATAAAAAACCAACAACTTGGAATGCTTTAAAGACCAAAGAAATTTCTCACCACCTTTGCAGAGCTACACTTGCTAGGACATATATCCTTTATTCCTTACTCTATACTTTTCCCTCTCTAACTAATTTACAGGTGAATCTAATATTTATACTAGAATAAAGTTATAGTAAAGTGGCTAAGATTGCAGCAAATCAGCCAAATAGTCCCCAGTCATTGCAATGAAATCCTTACTGGGTCAAGCCTCCTCTTCATCTAAAATATACCCAACTTCTCTAGGTATACAAAATGATATACAACCTCTTTGCTTGTTCTGCTGTTAGCTGTATTCTTAATCACTACCTACCTAACAGCCTATTTGCTCCTCTGAAAAACAACTCCTTACAATTTTAAGAACCCAAAGCATCCACTGGACACATTGTAAAATCAAACTCAATAGCCAAAGCTGGAAACAATGTCTTTGTGGACACTAGACTTGATATCTAACACTCTCTTGTTTAAACACTCAGGCAAACACTTTCTCACTCAATTTTGCCTCTGTACATGCATCATACTAAGCTAAAACCTCATCCTTTCTCCTCTTCTAGTCATCCTCTCCTCTTTGTCTTCATCACATACTCTTCCTTTTGCCTTCTCCCATCTTTCTATCATTCTTCCCATCTCCTATGCTGTCCACTACCCACACCATCTCTTTTTAATAATGACGCATCTGCAAAGCATAATCTTTTCTCTTCTCTGTAAACAAGCAAGCTCTCAGATTATAAAAGTTGTAGAAATGCAATAATGTTAAGCAGATGATTACAGAAAACTATAAATACTTATTAATGTAAATAGTGTACTGTTTTCTCTTCTGATATCATACCTGTATTACAAATTGTGTATTATATTACATGTATTAAATGTCCCTTATTGGAGCTTTTCTCCCTGGGGTTCTATGCCTTTTCAGACCTTCCTGGTAAACAAAATATCAGATAAGTAAATAAATAAATAAACATGTTTCCTCAGGGTTGTTCTGTTTCCCTATCAACGTCTACTAAGAACCACTGCTGACTCAAACAAACCAAGTGAGTATTCAGTTTTCTGTTTAATTGTGTACATGTGATGAGTACTATGTGTTTTGCTGTTACTGTTAATTGTAAAATCATTTCCTTGCTTATATATTTAAAAAAAATACATGTAATCATTTCATTGTTTATATATCTTTTAAAAACTTAATACAATCACTAGGCATTTTCATTTCCAGAGAATATTGTTTGAAAGGATGTAGCCATTGCTTCTGTTTCCATATTTATTTTTTTATTTATTTTAAATTTGTTGACCGGTCTAGTCTAACTGGATATATGTCCATTTTCAGTAGAGACCCGGGGAGATAAGCTCCAACACACACAATTACAATATAAAATGTTTCTATGGTACAAGAATATCACAGCTGATGTTAGTAAAAATACAATACTTTTAACAAACTTAACACAAACACTAAAAAAAATTTGTGCATAAAAAGATGTTTCTATATACATACATACATTGACTTAAATTGCAAGATCATGGTCTCTTTGGTTCTTTAAGGAGAAGTCTGGAGTTGGTACAAAGGTGAGGAGTATCCATTAGTATAAAGAAGATGAGATAGTCAGGATTAGTACTGGGGCATAACTAATGTGTTCTAAGATATAGTTTTAGTTTTTGTTTGAAAAGTGTCATAGAAGACAGTGATAAAAGTTCAGTGGGAAGTAGGTTCCAGTGCTTTCCAACAGTATTAGAGAACAGAGAGTCTCCTGCCAAGTTGTTGGATCTGCTTGTACAAACAAGTAGCTTATTTGAGAAATGTAAGTTTTTAAGATTGTTATAAGGGGTAATGAGGCTACAGAGTATTGGAGTATTGGTAGGTTGATACAGGATCTTATGGGAAATATTAAGCTGGTGAAATTGAAGCTGATTTTGTAACTCTAGCCATCCTAGCTGCTTTAGATTAAGACAGTGGTTGGTTCTAAATGGAGTGCCAGTGACAAATCTAGCAATATTATTGTACGAGATTGCAAGTTTGTTGAGGCTGTTTTTTGACAGATTAGTATATATAGGTGAAGCGTAGAGGAGTGTGGAGATTAAGTGAGTGTGGGCTATAGCTGTTCTAGCTAATGGTGTAAGGTAGGGTTTGATTCTATAGAGGGACCCCAATTTCTTGTTGACTGTTTTTACTGTGTTGTTAATATGAGTATCAAAGTTAAGGTGCTGTCTATTGTTTTTCCTAAGAGTTTGGTGGTTAGGTCAGGAGATATGAAAGTGCCATTATTAGATATGAGTGTAAAATCTACTGGGGTGGACTTCTGGGTTGGAGTAAAAAGCAACAGTTTTGTTTTTCTGGGGTTCAAAAGGAGGCAGCGGTGTAAAAACCATTGTTCTACTGTACTGAATGCCTTTTGGGTTAGGGACTTTAGTTCAGATGGAGAAGAGGCTGAGCATATTATTGTGGAGTCATCCACGTATTGTATGCAAGTAGCTTGAGGAATTGCTGAGTGTAGGTCATTAATGAAAATGGAGAATAGGAGTGGGCCTAATATGGAGCCTTGAGGGACACCGAGGGAAATGAGGAGGTGGGTAGATAGATTATTATCCCATAGCACAGCCTGCTGTCTATTGTCTAAGTATGATTTGAACCATTTTATAGCCAGTGCTTCACTTGAAAGGGATTTGAGTATATTTATAAGTAGCTGGTGGTTAACCATATTGAAAGCTTTAGATAGAGCGATAAAAAGTGCAGAGGAAAGAATGTTGTTATGGTTTTTGTTAATGCAGTCTCTAAAGGATAACAGGCAGTGGTGGTACTGTGGAATGGTCTAAATCCATGTTGACAGTTGGCAAGTAAGTTGTTTTGGATTAGGTGGTGAAGTAGTTGTCTATGGATGCATTTTTCCATTATTTTTGCCAGTGGAGAAAATAAAGCTATGGGACAATAGCTTGAAAAGTCATTAGAGTTCCCACCTTTATGTAGGGGGATAATGTGAGAGATTTTCCAGATAGTTAGGATGGTACCTTCATTTATCGTTCTGTTAATCAGTATGAAAATGGGATAGGCTATGGCTTTAGCTGCTTTTTGCAGACATTCTGCAGGTAGTTGGTCAGCTGAAGGGGTGGTTGGTTTTAGTTTTTGGAAAAGGGAGCAAATGTAATAAGTTGGAACTGGTTGCAACTGAAATGAAGGAAGTGAGCTAGTAGTAGAAGTTGTCAGATTTGAGCTACCTGGAGATAGTTGACTGGCAAGAGTTTGGATGGCTTCTGTGAAGAAGGTATTGAAGGCATTGGCAGTTTGTGTGGGATTCTCAAGGTTAGAGCCTTGTGGGTTTGGCATAATGCATTGGCTTGGGTGTAGTAGTTTGTTAATGCTAGTCCAAGACTTTTGTGGTTTATTTTGGTGAGTTTGCTGGAGTTGGAAGTAAAAGTTTCTTTTATCTAAGAGGATAGCTTTTTTTTATTATTTCTAAGTTGTCAAAAGTTTTGATGGTCTGTTGGATTTTTAGTAGTACACCATTTAGCCCAGAATTTGTTTCTAAGAAGGATTTTTTGCCTGGTTTCTTTTGAGAGCCATGGGGCAGGTTTAGTCTTATTTCTAATAGAGCGTGTTGGTGCGTGGTGGTCAAGGATGGCTAAGCATGTGGAATTAAAGTATTGTACGGCTTCATCAAGTGGGAGGTATTTTATTGGTGATCAATTACATGCCTTAAGTTCTGTTTGGAAAAGTTCAGGGTTAAAATGTTTTTTGGTCCATATTGTCCTGAAAGTATTTGAGTAAGGTAGGTTGGTTTTACGCCTGATAATATAGGTCACTGAGTGGTCACTTAGATCATCTGGGAGGGTCCCTACTTTATATGTTTGATGAGGATTATTAGTGAGAATCCAATCTAAGGTACTTTCTTTGTTATTGGGTTTGTTAATCCTGGTTGGAGAGGTAATAGTTTGAGAGAAGCCATATAGGTTAATATGGGTAGTGGGTTGTTCAGTACTACAGGACTTCCATTCAATATTAATGTCTCCAAGGACTATAGTTTCTTGTGGGAGATTTATAGAAAGCCAGTTAAGGATATTTGTGAGGGTATTGATTTTATTACCAGGAGGAAGGTAGATACAGATGATATATATGGATTTACACGTATTAAGCTGAATCTTAGAAATAAGGATTTTGGCATTATTGTCTAGAGGCGCTTTAAGGTCTGCAGAGGTAGCTCGTAACTCTGCTTTGTAAAGGATTGCTACCCCCCTCCTTTGGCTGTGCGGTCTAATCTCAGGATATTATAACCAGGTGGGATGACTTCATTATCTTTAATTGCAGGTTTTAGCCATGTTTCTGTTAGACAAAGGATGTCAAATAAGTGGACATCTAGGAGGGCATGGAGGTGGGCAACTTTGTTGTTAATGCTATGTATGTTGAGATGCACTATAAAGAGTGAGTTTGAAGGTCTGGTAGGGGTTTGTGTACTAGAGAGGTAAGGGCTGTTTTGTTCAGTGGTAGAAGTATACTTTGGGCCGGGGTTTGGA
The DNA here is from genome assembly GCF_019279795.1 of Protopterus annectens. Classification (NCBI taxonomy): domain Eukaryota; kingdom Metazoa; phylum Chordata; order Ceratodontiformes; family Protopteridae; genus Protopterus; species Protopterus annectens. The sequence goes on from NC_056748.1 coordinate 589,988,668, forward strand.
TGAATGTCCCCATCTAGTAAGGAGTGGAAGTGTATTCTACATAAAGGGTTTTGAAGCTTACAATAATAGTACAGTGATTTCTTAGTATTTAGATTGATATACCTGATGTGGGCCAGTCTATGATATTTAGCGTGTAGGTAGCCTGGTCTGGATGTGATGTTTATGTGGTTTTGGGAGATAGCAAGTATTGGTGTGGCAGTATATTTGGAGGGGTAATGAAATTGTGGACATATTGGGTGTGTATCGAAGGTTAGCAGAGGTAATAAGGAATAAATGTAGGAGCACTGGAGGAGGGTGGGAATTGGGGGCAGGGTAGGGGAGCGGAGTGACCTCGTAGGACGAACGGAGCAGGTAGAGACAAGTGAATGAAACAGCTCAAGATGAACAATCAGTGAAATGCTGACTGCTAAAGGTAAGTTCAAGTGTAGGTAAGTATAGAATGATAAGAATTAGAATGGCAGTGTTCATAGGAAGATAGTGGGTGTTTACAGAAAAGCAAGAGGTATGTGAAAGAATGATAAGAGCAAGGTATAGACAGCAGAATGTAGTAGAAGTATAGTATAGGATAGTGGGACAGACAAATGAAAGGCATTGGATAAGGGAGTCACCTAGTAGACAAGGAAATGTATTACAGCAGTAATACTTTCTGGGAAAGCTGGTCTAGGACTAAATAAGAAGATCTATGAGACCTATGAGAAAGAGCACAGTATTTCATCAATTCTTTGTCTTTTTACTTTCCTTGTTTTTTCTACTTAGCTTCCTTAATTAAACCATCCAAACCATTCTAAGAAACTGCTTGGGTAGCTAGAGTAGCACTCATCCTTTAATATTCCAAAGCATATTGGCTAATCCTTTGTTGACACAGACCCTTGATTAAAAAGTTATGTTGATCTGAGTAGTCAGACTTAATTGGGAAGGGCTGTTGACTAACATAGCTCTGTGCACATTATAGCATACATCTGTGTAGTACAGAATACTTATGCAGTTACTTATGTAGTTAAAGGTTTTATGTTTTGTTCCTCTTGGAAGGCTTGAATATTTTACTTCATTTTTTCAGGGTCCCTCTTCCTGATCATTTTCCACCTTTTGTGAAAATGTCAATATTATTCAGTAACAGATTAAGGCTTTGACTATTTTAAGTGGCAAGGACTGCTACAATGGCAAGGACTGAACCCTGCACTAAATGGTACTTTTATTCAGATTAATCAAGTTGTGTCTAATCACCTCATAGCTGCCAATCAAAACAAAATGTATTGTGCCATTTATTAATCATCTGTTTTACTGACATATACTTACAATGAGGCTAAATAAAATAACTGCATGGCCCAAATCAGCTTGCAGCCTTTCAAGCTATGGTATTTGACTATAGTTGTAATATAACGAGTGGTGTTCTTGTATGATATTCTAATATTAGGGATCCCAAGCAGCCATGTCCTTTTCAAAATTCTGCAAAGTGTTGGAATATGGCCAATGTGATACAGACTATATGTATGTTAATGTCTATTCACCAGATAATTAGTCAGGCTCCAGTAATACTATAATTTATTTAGAGATGGCTGATATTGGCAAATTCAGCTTTTTTTTTGAGAACTGAACATGTTGATAGTTTATGAGCAATTAAGGAATGTAAGGTCACCAGTGACATGCAGTGACTTTTCTAGATTAAAGGAAGCCACATTTTTTCAGTCGAACTTTTGGTAGCAAGCAGAAATTATTTCATATGAAAACAACAACTAATTTTAAATGCTTTTTAGCAGCTCTCCCCAAATTAATACAGGCAAAAATACAGAATGGGAAGAAAGACAAGAAGAACAGATGGAGGGTCAAACATAATGCTGAAATATAAAATATAATAAGAATAAGGTCTATGTGAAAAATAAATATGGAACATGAAGAAATAGCAGCTTACTTATATGCAGGTAAACTGGCACATGTGGTAGTGGTGGGAGAGTTTAATCTATGGATCTTATCCATATTCCTACTCCATATTTTTCAACTTATTATACACTTCCATCTCCCTTTCTTAAACTTATTCTTTTTAGCTGTTCATCCTGTCATTCCATCTTACTTTGCCTCCCCTTCCTTTACTCTTTCTACCAGTAATAATTTAATATAGTGCAATAATCGACCAGATAGCAAGTGAAAATTCATGTAGTCCATAAGACTACTATCAACCTCCATCTACCCAAAATCAACCACATTTTATTTTGGCACTAGCTTCAAATAACTTTCTTTTACCAAAGGGTAATACTATATGAGTGCTTTTGTTCCATCCACAGACTGTGATTAACTAATGTTACCATTTCATGCCTCATTATGCCCCATGATATGAAATGTCCACTTACATGTAATATAATAATAATATTAATACAGTAAAATTATTCCGGATAAGACTATTGTACTACAAGACTAATAATTTGGCTTCCATGGATATATCTTTTTGACAGTTGGACAGAATTATGAGCAAATGGGAGATAATAAATAGAAAGAAAATGGACAGGGTACAAAGGTAGGAGAGAGAAATTGTAAGGGAATGTAAACAAGGAAGAATTAATGTTTTTCCTGTATTCTACTGATTTAAAATATGTCTTAGCTAGCTATACCATTCTTCCTTTCCTGGTGAAAAAACAAAAAAGCGTTGACGGAACAGGAACCCTTGAATTCAGTTACTGAATTCAAGTGTTCCTGTTCCGTCAATTCTTCCTTTCCTAATTGATCCTTACTACAATTTCATTTGAATTGTTCACTTCCATTTATTTCTACATACATGTAGCTTCTTATTCTCTTCTTTTTATCTACCACATGTTGTTCTTTCTCATCTATGAGAAGTGTAGACAGATCCATATTAGATTTCTCCTGTACTGTCTTCTTTTATATAAAAAAATAACAAAAATAATGGAATTAATTGAATAAATTGGGAAACCTTTGCTCCTGTCTGTTCTACTAGAATAAGCACTGAGCAACATACCCAGATTATGGATCCTATCCTGCCTTCATAAAACCTGAAGATACTTTTTCTCATTACTTTTAATAGTTGGTATATCCCTGTCAGTAGTAGACTTTATAGTTGTAATAACTAGGTATATTATACCTCAGTTTCTTATATACATTATACCTCAGTTTCTTATATTTTTTATGTATTAACCGTGTCCCTGATAAGTCAACTTTAGTGACCTTATGTTTAAAATACATTCATAAATTGTTAAAGGTCTAAGATAATATATTCCTTCAATTTGTAAATTTCTTTCATTCTTTCATTCTCCAATGTCTGGCATAACCTATTCATGGGCAAAGTGGAGCTAGAACCTATTCTGGTAATCAAGAAGCGTAAGGCAGTTGAGAATCTTGGTCATGGACAGGACAGGAACCCATCACTGGATGCATGCAGATACTCTCACAAACAATATGCACATTTGTGGGCAGTTTAAGGGATCCCATTTCAACTAATGTCTTTGAGATATGAGAGGAAATCATAGCACAGGGCAAAGCAAGTGTGGACAAAGGGAGGAGTTGTAGGCCCTGAAAAGTAGGTAAGGTAAGCCTTTTGCAAAGAGCATATAATTGTAAGGCAGCCATTTTAAATTTATAAGCATGATACTTGAAGCTATATATGTCAGTATCCAGTCATATTGCTTTGTTGTTCTACAGTGTCTGTAACACTCATTTAAGTCTTCAACACTCAAGTCATTTAGTTGTGGCATTATTTTCTCTTTCCATGTCAGAGGCTTATATTTTGGCTCAAAGAGGACAAATGTATTTTCCCTAGGCACAGACAACAGTAATAACCATGTCCTTTTCCTTGAAAACATTTTTCTCCTTATTAGAAAACTCAAGCCTGTCCTATTAAAGGACTAAGCTGTTGGCTGCATCCTTTAAGTCTTTGGGTAAAAGAAGTAATTAAAAATGAATGTTTTGGTTGAGCATATTTTTATAGAAGCAATATATTCATAAGCAGTAATCAGAATCTTAAGTCATCAAACATATAGATTCATCTGTTTTGGAGAATTAAAGAATTCAAGAATATCGATTTCAAATAGGCCCATCTGATCATAAGTATAATATTTAACTGCTTAAACCAGATAAGTTTATTATCTTGCCATGAGCCATCCTTGTTGACATCTATATAAATTGAAAGATACTCTCATTTACTAATAGAAAGTATATAAGGGGTCCCATTGTCCAGAAAAACATATATTTTTGTAAGTGATTTAGTGATACATAATGCATATAAGACAGATAAGTGTTATAAATCTGCAAGTCTAACATCTAATAACTCTGTCTCTTAAAAATTGCCCCTAGTTTTATCTTTAACAAGAACAGTACTCAACACCAGCAAAATATTTGGACATGTTCTACTAAAATAACAAATAAAATAATAGTCCAAAACAACAAAAGGCACAGTGATGGCCAAACTCCAGCATAAAATCCAAATTTATTTAAAAAGTATTGAGCGCTTTCGCAGACTGAGCTGCTTCATCAGAATACAACATTCAATTCAGAGACCCAGTGGGTTTTATACAAAACTACAGATAATAAGTCACGTGTCCTCATATATATTAATTAACAATTAAAAATAACTATATATGTTCTCCTATATTCTTATATAGACATTTTTCGTGTGTGTATATATGTGTGTGTATATATATATATATATATATATATATATATATATATATATATATATATATATATATGTGTGTGTGTGTGTGTTTTATTATTATTGTTTTTTTTCATATATATATTTTTTATTCATATTTTTGTCTACATATATATTCATGTATAAATGTATGTTTTTTATATACTGTTCAAAGAATTGTTTAAATGAGTGAATACTTGTTTAAGGGTGGGGAGGTATATATGCGGTCAAGTGAATAATTAATGATCTGTAGTTTTGTATAAAACCCATTGGGTCTCTGAATTGAATGTTGTATTCTGATGAAGCAGTTCAGTCTGTGAAAGTGCTCAATAATTTTTAAATAAATTTGGATTTCATGCTGGAGTTTGGCCATTGGTGTATCTTTTATTGTTTTGGACTATTAACTTTGTACATTTGGAACTAAGAAGTTCTTCAGCTGGCTTGTTTTGTGAAAGTTTTTACCACAACAAATAAAATAAGATTTAGAAAATGATTGCACAGACATTTTTTGTAATATTAATTAGCAGTGCCAGCATCAGACATCTATGTCTGGCATGCACTAAAAGATGTCCTTGGTAGAAAATAAAAGAGGTTGGGTAATATTGAAACCCATGAAATCACAGGAGATGGATCACATATCATGGCACATATAGCATTGTGGATTAAAATAGGAAGTATGTGGGACAACTTCATTGAAACCCTTAAAATCAAATAGTAAGCATAATAGATCACACAACTGCTATCAGATTGGTAAAGCCAGGCTTCTTGTTACTCCACATCTCTTCAGGGTATTGAAAATTGGCCTAAGAAACAATCCCCAAGACTTAGGCTTGCATTGTTTCATTAGAAGCTTAATTGTAACAACAAAATCTTAGAAAGTAATATCAAATAATATAGTAGCACACTATTAGTCAAATCACATGCATTGACTAAAAGACAGGAGTCAGAGCTGGAGGTGGCAGAGTTAAAGATGTTAAGATTTGCATTGGATGTGATGAGGATGGACAGGATTAGAAATTAGTATATAAGAGGGTCAGCTCAGGTTAGCCAGCTTGGAGACAAAGCCAGATAGGCAAGATTGCATTGGTTTGGACATGTGCTGAGGAGGGATTCTGGGTATACTGGGAGAAGGATGCTAAGAATGGAGCTGCCAAGTAAGAGGAATAGACAAAGGCCTAAGATAACGTTTATGGATGTGGTGAGAAAGAACATGCAGGTGGCTGGCGTGATAGAGCAAGATGTAGAGGACAGGAAGAAATGGAAACACATGATTGGCTGTGGCAACCCCTAATGGCAGCAGCTGGAAGAAAAAGAAGATGACATGCAATTCTACATCTCATTAGAGTTCAATTAAGCATGAATTCCAAAGCTTTGAATCTCAAATCCTTCCTTTAAAATATTTGCTTTGGACCAAGCTCAGAGGTTAGGTAAACAAATCTCTGTGCTGGAACTCTAGAAGAAAATTCAAGAGCTGAATGGCACAAACACCACAGCCCAGATGCATGTCTTGTTAAATATATAAACTAATGACAGAAAATGCCATTAAACTTCTAGGTGTATTAAGCAAAATGTTTTCAGCTGATATCTCCCCAAATTCCTTGCATTTTTCTTTGACAACATACATTCCTTCATGCATTCATTCATTCATCTATTCATTCATTTTTTTACCTGTATTTTTCTATTCACTGTCACTGCATAGTTGGAACCAATCCAGTATCATTGGATATAGGCATGAGATTGCCTTTTTGTCACTGGACACATGCTTATGCACCCCTACAAGCAATTTACAGACTTGCCAATTCACCCCTCATCTTGTCTTCAGGATATGGGAAGAAACGCAAACAGAAATCAGTGTAGATGTCATGCAGGCTATGTTGCATAAGCCACTCCAAAAAGGAAAAAAAATGGAAACAAAGAGGAGTGAGTCAATACCATCACTACATGCTGCACCAACAGTTTTACAAACTGGCAAATACCCAGTAAAGTCTTTCATATAGACTTATTACTATTCTAAATGTGAACTACAATACCTTCTTTGTTCTTTTAGTGGATCACTTCATACCTGTGCTTTATGAATTACTCAGCAAAGATCAATGTGATTTCAGTTTACACTGAATAATGCAGAACAATATTTAAAAATAGTTTTGAGTATTGCAGCTTCTTTCATTGCTATGCTGTATTTCCCTTCATTATGTCTAATCTTGACAATGAAAAAGTATTTAGCAAAACAAATTGGTCTTACTTGTGTAAAGTAGAAGAATTTATGAGTTTCTCCAGAACATTTCATCCAGCCCTTATCCATGTTTGACATAAACTCAAGTGCTAAGGTCTGAATAGGACATTTTGCTTTAGACAGCTGGCTAATTAACACTGGAAAAAAAGTCTGTCATCTGGTCCCTCTGTTATTTGTTATAACAAATAAGCCTCTAGCTCAATTGGGTCTGCTTTGAATAATTGTACTTCACTGTGTCTACTATGAATAATTATGCCTTATTTTATCAACATATGAATATTCAAACTGAAGATATTTATACACCTGGGAGGTTGCTACTGAAAATCATCTTTGAACTTGGACTGTGATCACACAAAGTCAGAGAAAAGAAAAAAGTGAGGAAAATCCAACCATCACCGTGTCATTCTTCTTCAAATCTAACACGTGTGACACATTGCTGGTGATCTTTCTCTGACAAATTTTCAGCATAAACTGGCCAACAGCAATAAGCAAGGCTACCAGATGAGTAACTGTAGAACAATGAATATATTGGGGATTACGAACTAACCCAAATATGATTTCTGTACAAGTGCTATACTATTCTTATTAATGTAAATCAATTAGCATACTTTTTGCAAAAAGACTACTACAATGATTAACTTGCTTAAGATAATATTTTACTTACTTTATATGTTTAGAATGTCCTGCATGAAGAACTGACTTGAATTCTATGACCCCCCCCCAAAGCACTGGCTATCAAGCCCTCCAGAAATAGTCTTGAGCACATGCATTCCTTAAGGGTAGGTGGCATTCCATCAGATCCTTTAGGGAAAAGTCTATTCCGGAGGGGCAGTCATCCAGACATCCATATTGGACATTGTGGAATTGATGGCATTCTGGCAATGAAGGCATTATTTATACCTATCTCCACTCTTGTTGGAGGTAAGGATATTTACATCAGTGCACAAACCATCAAATATCTGGGCAGTGTGTGTGTGTGTGTGTGTGTGTGTGTGTGTGTGTGTGTGTGTGTGTGTGTGTGTGTGTGTATATATATATATATATATATATGTATATATATATATATATATATATATATGTGTATATATATATATATATGTATATATATATATATATATATATATATATATATATATATATACATACACATATGCACACTCTTCCACGCATGCCTAACAGTTGCTTCCAACACTGACTTGGATGGCCACACCCATATCTGCCTGGTCTGACCCCATGCATGACTTGCCTCTGGCCATAGACTGAGCATAAAACATCTAATTGAGCACTTGGAGTAACTGGACTGACACCCACCAACACCCCCTCTTGGATGAGCATCCTTATCCTCGCTTTCCTCTGCCATAACACACTCAAATTCCCTCTTAAATTTGTGTCAGCTGCACTGTAGGCAATGCTTATACCCCTCTACAAAACTGTCGCAGACTTAAGACTTAACATTTTTGCAAAAGCAATTAATTTATTTTCTATAATATCACAATTGAATATTATGCTTATGAACTTAGAAAGTTGTCAGAACAACAGGTTTTGCATTAGCATACATTTTCTGGAGGGTATGATGTCTGAAACTCAAATTTCTGTCATTGTTTTGGGACTTCACTCCTCAATGGTTTGCCAGAAAGCCACACCCTGGGATTCATCAAGCAGCAGTTCAGGAATAAGCTATTCATGCACTGCAGGGACTGCTGCTGCACAGCATGGCAGCACGCCATGCATATTAATGAAGGCACACTGCCTGTGCTGTTAAACTTACACGGACCTATGTATGAGTGCAGGGGGTGTGTCTGAGAGCTGAGCTCTCACAATACACATGCCCCTGCACTCCAGAATTGCCTTTCAGCAATTAAAATGAGCGAGAATGCTCATAACACCCCAACACGTTAGGAAAATACCTCCCAACTGTACAGATCTTCGCAGAATGTATAGATGTTTGTCTCATATTTTTGATGTGTCCCTCCTAAAATCTGTACCTTTCTGGAAAATTGCTGAGGATTGAAGTAATTAAATAATGACACATATTTGAGTTTAAAAGACTCCACATCCTTCAGAAAAGCCATGCTAATGCAAGATCTATCAGTATATCAACTGTCTACGTTTGTAAGGGCAATATTTAAATTTGTCACTATTTGTCCCCCAATCATTTTAGGGTTTGTCCAGAGTTTTTACTCCAAGAGGTTGAGAGGTATGCCCACCATGAAGCAGAAAGCTAATAAAACTAATGATTTAGCATTAGCAGGGATATTCTGAAGTGTATAGCTAAAATAACACAACAATTTTTTTTTTTTATAAATGTGATAATGTTCAAGCATAGCTGTGTGGGTGTGCCCTTTGCTTAGCTACACTTAGTCCAGATTAAACAGAACAAGAAGTTAAATAGTGAGAGACATCCAACAAAAGCAGTATTGCAATAGTGTAGTGGTAGAGAGTACACTTTGCGAGCAGCCATTCCCGGTTCGATCCCCACTGTAACCAATTCACATTTTAAATGTGACACCAGTGCATAAACTATTTTTTGTATTACCTACTAAATAACATATATTTGTTAACTGGAGTACTGCATTCGGTCCAGATGTGAGGTGTCAGTGTAATAAATCTGTGAAATCCCCATATAAAGACAAGTGCCCCATACAGTATAGTCACACATGAATAAATGTAATGAAACCACATTGGGGATGTCAGGGACAGTGCAATGATAAGCATTGTACAGCTCTGCTTACCAGGTGTAAGCATTGTGTAAACATGACTGCTAACCAATGAGTAGCCCAGCTAAGTTTATTTTCCCATTGATAAGCTGTGCTGAACCTATCCCTTTAAGCAATGCCAACTGTAGCTAAGCAGATTTGCCTGTAGCTTAGCTCAGCATATTCAAAACCATCCAATCACAGCAAAGGGCAGGAAATCGACCATATTTAAACCCTACAGGTGGGAATACAGTGCATAGCTGGTTGCAGCTTCCCACTCTAGGCAGTATGCCTGGAGTCGGAGAAAGATTGCGCTTCCGGGCACAGTGCTGGGGCATCCAGGAGTTCAAGGTTGTGGTAAGACTCCTGGTAAAAAAACATGATGAGAGACTGCTGCAGGGCCAGTACCAAGGCTCCCAATATAAAGCAGAACCCTGGCACCATCTCACCCATGACCTCACCAGTGCCACTGGTATCCCTAGGACTAGTGAGCAGGTCAGGCACCACTATGCTGACCTGAAATGGAGGAAGAAGGAGCTCTTGGACTGGTGGATCCAAGAATCAAGGCAGAGGGGTGATATCCCAGGAGTGTGTAAGTACTCATACCAGTAACTGTTTAATAAAGTCCTGCCTGTGTATATGATGGATTGGTATGGCTAAATATTTCTCTATTTCCCTTACAGCTGCAGCTGAGCGGGCTGTGAATCAGGAAGCCCATGCGACTAAGCTGAAAGGCTGCGTCATGAAGCTGGTGAGTAACAATCCTGCTTGTAGTAGTCATACCAAATAAATATAAAAGTAGTAGAAAGTCAGCTGCCAGTATAAAAACTGTTTTGTGTATGGGTTGTACTGAATAAACGAGACAATATGACAGTAATAGTCACATCTAGGTTGTATTTAAATAAAACTGTAACTGCCTGGCAGTAAAGCTCTAAATCCTGGACTGGTTATGTTTATTCTAATATTGTATGGTATTTTTAGTGTTGCATTCTCTGAATAGTAATGGTGTATTAACCACTGTTAATCACACTGTGCAACATAATAAAAATGTCTAGGAATGTCTGTATAAGACTTTTGTAATTACAAGATCAGACTGTACAACTGAGAGAGACTTAGTCAGAAAACAGTGAAGAGATAGGCAGCAATATCCAAATAGCACACTCTACTGTGACTTAAATTGTTGTATTTTTAGCAGACACAGCCATGGTTTGAATGCTGGGAGTGGTAATTAGCTGTATGCATAATCATACCTCTCAACTGTACAGATTTGTTCAGAATGTCCAGATAATTGGCTAATATTTTCTGCCTTTTCCCCATGGCAAATCATTGGGATGATCTCAGATTTGTAGTCAGCAAATAATGACATACACTTGATTTTCAGACCTCAAAACCTTCAGAAAATGTATATGAAAACAAATCCTGTCACTCTTTCAGCCCTCCAAGTTTATGAAAGCAATATTCAAAATATGTCCCTAGTTGTACCTCCATGTTGTCAAGCTTTGACCAGAGTGTGTGCAATAAGAGATTGAGAGGTATGTGCATAATATTAACTCAGAATCTGGGAATATGTGTAGAAACAGTGAGGTAGTGTTAACAAACATTCCCTCCACAGGTATTCAAGGTAAGAGATGTAGAATGTAGCTATAAGACAGTTGAAGTATACACTTGTTTACAAAACATACCACTGGCCAAACCAAGACCATAGGGTAGTGTAATAATACCTGTACCTTAATGATTAGAGCAATGATCATTAAAGTTGTGAGAACTACAAGGATACATAAATTGTTACTTGACATCTCTCCCCCCAACCATACCTGCAACAGTAATCTCAATACACAAATTAATGGGTATGTTTACACCAAACCTACTGCTGGGACATATGTCCTATTGTTCAATAAATATTGAAATGTGTTTCTATTAATGTTCCATGTTGGAATACTATCATTGGTGGCCTGTTGCTATCAGTGTAGCCTGCATGCTGTTGTAATGGCCACTGTGGTTCCATATATGCATGTGTTCTGTTTGCTATGCAACTGTTCCAAATCTGGTGTTTTGGGTTAACGGGATTATCTATGCATGATGTTATAACTAATCCTGGATTCTAGTGACTATTACTAACCCACATGTGTTTTAAAACTGCAACACCATAGCATGTCTGGGAATGCCAGTCCCAGTGGACCCACCTCTCCCACCTCATCTGGCTGTGGCACCAGGCTCCAGCACATCTGGGACCCAACCCGGGACCTCCTTGTCTGCTGATCCTGCACCACCTTTGGGTTGAACCAACTCAGGGGATGGGGCTCATTCCCCAGGGAGCAAGTGTGGACAGGAAAATGTCACACATAGTCAGGTCCGGGGTTTGGTGAGTAGCAAGTTTTGCAGGGAGTTTGGAGAACTGCTACACCAGCTTGAGGGCCGCGTGGCACATTTAGAGGTTCAGCCTGCCCCTTATAACCAGCCCCCAGCACAGCCACTTTCGGGGCCATGAAGGTGCAGAGGTGATTGCCCATGGGTCGGGACCTCAGTCCCACTGTTTCCATTTGTGGGCTCAAGGGCTTCCGATTTCCAAACACCCCTCCCCATTCTAGGTGTTTACCTCCCACATGTGTCATATACCACCCCTGTATGCTGTCTTGTCTGTCTTCCTACCCAACCTACCTCCCCAAATATACCTACTATCCTTCTCCAACATCCCACTCTCACCTTAAAAAAAAAGGGCAATCTGTTCCCCAAAAAAAATCTCACCCCATACATAGCTGTCCATTTTGCACATGTGTCCACTGGACACATGTAATCTGGGCTAATTGGCTTCACAACATATTATTGTTGTCATCACCCCTCCCTCAGAGGTTTGAGTGTCCAAATCTACCTCCAAACTCAGTTTATACGCACAGCTGTTTCTGTAGAAGAAATGTACAGCTATGGACCTTCCCTACACCCGTTCTGCACATCCCTAGCTACTTTCCCTATTGTCTTTCCCTCTGTGTGCCCCCTTTTTCACTACTTTCCTATCACCCCTTTTTCTTTTCCTTTAAAGAAATTAGCATGGGGGTAAGCGTGAGTAAGCACTTTTAAGCAGTAGTAAGCAAGATTAAGTCTGTTTGTGCAACACTAAGCAATGCCTACCAGATTAAGTACTTTTCAGGCTGTTGGTAAGCATATTTAACTGGAAGTTAGCATTGCTTACCATCACACAAACCCACTTTTCTGCCCAGCAACAAAATAATCAGCCCTTGCAAGTCTTGAATCCAGCACCCTGCACACCATAGCCACAGTGATTTACCACTATACCATTTGAGCTGTATATAAATGTGATGTTTTCTCAAACAGATCATGCAGCACAGTCATTGAACAGTAGGGAAAATGTATTTGTATATGTAGATGTATCTATATATATATATATATATATATATATATATATATATATATACACACACGCATATATATATAGATAGATACATATATGTATATATGTAGACATACATGTATGTGTGTATATATATATATATATATATATATATATATATATATATGTGTGTGTGTGTGTGTGTGTGTGTGTGTGTGTATATATATATATATATGTGTGTGTGTGTGTGTGTGTGTGTGTGTGTGTGTGTGTGTGTGTGTGTCTATTGTATTTGTACATTGGAGCCACACTCTGAACCTCTCACTGCAAAACGTCTGACCAAACGCACTGTTAATGGGGTGAAGGGGCCCACATTAGGGATCTCTTGTAATTATTGCCATTTCCCCTTCCTCCACATCTGAACAGATATGCCTTGCAACACAATAACCAGCACTTGCAAGTCTTGTACCCCGGACCCTGCACAACACACCCAAAACAAGTTAATAGTAAGCCATCTCAGCTGTAAGATGTCAGGATGATATCTGTAACATATCATGCAGAACAGTCAGTCTACCATAGGGAATGTACAATGTGGAAGCACTAAACATTCCAATGATACATATACACATATAAAGATATTACTACTTACAGAGTTTATATAGAGGGTGCACAGCATATCAAACAGCCATTATTCCTACATTTGCCACCTTTTAAAATGGCCAGTATTGGATTCATTCCTACAAATGAGAATTATTGCATGAAACATATACTGACACACAATGCAAAGGACATAACACCACATGCAAGTTTGCATACACAGAAATGCTTATTTGTGTACTATTTCAATTGTTTATGCCATTTCTCATAGTAGTTAGGTGTTCAGAATAAATAACTGATTAATACAACTCTCAAAACATTTCATACAGTAATGTGAAAAACATAACATACTTTGCTGTACAGGCTAAGGCCTTCAAGTAGTACAACAGTAAAAAAAAAAAAACACTTGCCTTGAAGATAAAAGCCAATAAACACTTAATTATAGATGTAGTTCAGCAGCCTCCAGTTACACTCTGTACTCAACCCCTAGGGGGAAATTATTAGTTGTCACAATGTAAATGTATCTGTTACATAACAATGCTCAACTTAAAATGTCACTATCACACTGACAGAGAACTGTGTGTAAGATAGTAAGCTGAAGCTCACCGCTGTTCCCTTGGTGAAATGTATGAAAATGTACAGCCATATACCTTAATGTTTCTTAACACTGATATCCCCCACATGTTGTAACAGCCTAGGTTAAAAGCATTTAGTACCCCTCCCCCATAAAATGTCTTACAAGGACATATAACAGTGTTTTCCATATACTGACCTCCAGACTGTACAAGGTCACACACATTTTGTCCAACTGTTGCCCTCATATATATGGACCCTGCCCCACAATTTGTGTGGGAGTCCACAACATCACTGAAATGATAGCAGGAATTCCGCCATGAAATAATGATATGCCATTACCTAACAACCTCTTACTATATGACATCTGGACAAAGCCTGGTATATATATGGAGGACAGTGGTGTTACAAGATTGGTTGCAACATACCCTTACTCAGGAATATGAAGTCAGAAACACAAATGGATATTGCCATGCACCGATAGCAATCAACGCAAATAATGCCACTGATATGTCAGACAAAAGACCTGTGTGGTGAACAGACAAAACATAGCCAATCCTCTGGCCATCATGAGGATAGGCCCACAGTTGAGAGCTATGCAGACAGACTGCATTCCATGCAAAACTAGCATGTACACATAAACCCTGTAAAACCAGCAGTATTCAATGCATATAACAGCAATACTCACACTGCCCATAGGTCTGGAACATTATACAAACATGTATGTGGCCTGTGTTTGCAAGTCCTGTTGTAAGAGGTATTGCTACCTGCTGTCTGTAACACTGCTGCCCACACACAGGAAGGATGTCTTCCATACAGGAAAGGTAAAGGGACAATGCCCACATGACGTAGTCATTTATAGTAGTGAGTTGCTATGACATAGGCTTTTGGAAGTACTACACAGCTGGCTACATGCATTTAGCAAGTGGGGAACACCAATTGGTGCAGAGGCCATCACCTGATCATGAGAATCATCTACAAAAGCCATGCTGCAACCTTTTCAAACCAGCTCGATCCCTGTAGTGGACAGAGACAGAGAGAGAGAGAAAAAAAGAGCAAAAACAGAAATAATAGTAAAAAACAAAAACATTACTAAAAAGAAAAAAAACACAAGGGAGACATCCTGAAGTGTAACACAGAAAATATCATACTAATAAAACAGGTATAGGAAACATGTCAGCATGTAACTGAATGTAGTACTTGGTCTGTAATAATGGGATAGATGATTTCAAAAGCTTGATATGTGCCATCAAGACTTGCTGTAATGATGTCCTGCTGAACAACTGCTATGGACAAAGCATCTGGCCCTGTGGGCAGTGGGACATACCTGTCAACTGTGCAGATCTGTACAGAATGATAAGATCTAAGTCATCATAGTGTTTGTTCTGTTCCTCCAATCATGTATATTAGTCTGGCAAATAGCTGAAGGTGGAAGTAATGAAGAAAGTGATAGACACATGAGTGTCAGACCCCACCACCTTCAGAACAGTCATGCTATGCAATGTAAATACTGCTAGGCAGGCTCAGACACACACCCTTCCTTAGCTATGCTTAGCTAAGGGTAAACACAGGCCACAGAGCTCCAATAAGCTTACAGCATATATGACACTCCTCCTTATCAGGTCATCTACCTCTTAGGCTTGCACCATAGTGTTGCTGCACTTACACAGTTGGGTGCTAGCTAACACTGAGGGGAAATCTGTGATTCAGTATCAGTCCCCTCATTTGCATAAAACTGACTACTATTCAATGGTACTGTTGTCTTCTGCATGCCACTGACTATTATGGCAGAATGCTGATTTTGGTTTAAAAGCTTATTTCAAGCTTTTTTTCGGGCCGATCCTGTTTGTGCACCACTGCCCTACGCTTAAATGGCCAAAACCGGCCAAAAAGAAAGTTATGTTTTGTAATTTATCAACTATTTACCATGCCAATGGCCATCAATTTGGCCATTGACATGCCTACTATACTGAATGCATGCTTTCTTTGGAGCTGTCATGCCTCCGTTTTGTAGTTTGCAGAAATTTATTCAGTTAGTAACTGAATACATTTCTGCAGGTTACACTATTCCTGCACAGACATCTGCCTACTTCCTGGATTGCTAATTCACCTTATTTAGGTTCATAGGTTCATACTAGGCTATCTGCCCTAGGGCATTTATAAGCCTAGCCAGAGTATGTTTGGCTTTCGCCACCCATTTTAAATTAATTTTGCTATGCCCTTTTTCGAGGTTAGTATACTGTGCCTCTGTCTAACAGTGACACAGAAGTGATACCCGGGGTAAACCTATGATCTCCCATCCACTCATCAAGATTCCTCTTGAAGAGAGTCAATGAGGGACTCTGCCTAACCTGGACTGGGATTTTATTCCACAGTGAAGGGAGCCTCTGGGTTATGAATCTGTCCCTCCAGCATGTCCTATTTATTTCAGTGCTGAGGTTCAAGTCTCTTGAGCGTGTAGCTCGATGGGATTTGGATTTTTTGAGGTGCAGCATGTCCCTTAATTCCGGGTTGGACATGGCCTTATACGTCTGGCACAGGTCACCTCTGAGCAGGCGGTATGTCACTGAGTAGAGCTGGAGTTTCTTTAACCGGGCAGCATATGGCATCTGTTTGAGCCCTTTGATCCTCTTGGTGAGGTACTTTTGGGGTCTTTCCAGTTGCTGCAGGTGTTTGGTAAGGTACATCCCAAAAGGGGCATTGTACTCGATTATGGGCCTGATGAGGGATGAGTAAAGAGGCACAATGACCTCCCCTAATCTAGATGTGAATCCCTTCATGATTAGGTGGGTTATATAAAATGTTTTTCTAACCACTTTGGCCACGTGGTTGTCAAATGAGAGATTGCTATCAACTTGGGTCCCCAGGTCCCTAATGACTTCTTCTGTACTTAATGGATTACCACCTATGTGGTAATTTGTGGGCACTTTGTTTTTGCCAAATGGGGTGACTATACACTTTTTGGCGTTTAGCTTGAGGCCATGGCTCTAGCACCAGTTGTCTGTTTCTATGAGGCCCTTTTGGAGGATGCTTGTGTCGACTGGAGAGTCAATTATGGCGCCCAGTTTGCAGTCATCTGCGAACTTGGTCAGCCACAGTCCTTCTGTGTTGGCCTGTACCTCCGAGAAATATATACCAAACAAGAGAGGTCCCAGGACTGAGCCTTGTGGGACGCCACTTGTAACTGGTTTGGAGTCTGATATGGCTCCAGCAATTCTAACCATGTGGGTTCTGTCCTTGAGCCAGTTTGCAACCCATCTAGTGACATAGGGGTTTATATTTAAGCTGGTGAGCTTATCTATAATGCCTGAGTGGGGTATTGTATCAAAGGCTTTTGCGAGGTCCAGATAGGCTGTGTGGACCACCTTCCCTTCGTCAATGGCCTTGGTGATTGTTTCAAAGAAGTCAACCAGGTTTAAGAGGCAGGATCTGCCCTTAACAAAGCCAAACTGGGTAGGATCCAGTGTCTGTAGGTCCCCAATATCTTTATTTATGAGGTCCATGATGATCCTTTCCATAGCTTTGTAGACCAAGCTAGTCAGGCTTATGGGGCGATAGTTTCCAGGGTCCGTTGAGGCACCACCTTTGTGGAGAGGGACCACTGTTGCTGTACGCCACTCTTTAGGTACATATCCTGTAGTAAGGCTGAGATTGAACAGTAGTTTTATGTTTGGGTTTAGCTCTTCTTGGAGTTCATGTAGGACGCAGCCTGGGACACCGTCTGGTCCCATTGATGCTGTGTTTTTTGCTTTGGAGAGGGCGGCTCCCACCTGAGCATCTGAGATGTCGGGGGGGCAGCACTCTGCTGGGATAGATATTTGCCCTTTTGGTGGGGAGGGGGGGAGAAGTTTGCACTGAACCTGTCAGCTAGGATGTTGGCAATGTCTGTGGGATCATTGTATTTTTTGTCATTTTGGACTAATTCTGAGCATATCTGGGAATTCCCACCCAGGTTCCTAACATAACTAAAGAAAGCCTTGTGATTATCTTTAGTGTCCTGTGCAATTTTTCTCTCGAAGCTGGCCTTTGACGATTTTATGAGTGCCCTTAGTTTTTTGCTAATACTGATCAGAGATGCCTTCCCTTTTTGGGATTTTGCTCTATCATGTAGTAGCTTCCTCCTTCTATTATATAGTTTGTTTATGGCTGGGGTCCACCAGACAGGTCGTCTGCCTTTGGAGGATTGGGTCTTGGTTTTATTTGGGATTGCATGATCCATGCATTCCTGAAGGTGTTCATAGAATGCATTTATAAAGGATTCTGTGGTCTGGGCCGTATTTTCCACAGGCCCGGGGGCTTTGAAGGATTCCACCTCGGTTTTGAGGAGTGTGAAATTTGCTTTAGAGAAGTTTTTCACTGTGGTTTTCTGGGCAGGGGGTGGGGTCGGGATGTGAATATCCAGTGAGATCAGTTTATGGTCTGATCTTACCAGTGAGGGATACACTTCTGGTCTGGAGCATAGAGTTCCCATGTTGGTGATGATCAGGTCCAGTATGTTTTCCCCTCTTGTGGGAGTGGTAACAAGTTGTTCCATAGCATTTGAGTTTATGAATTCTAGGAACCTTTGGGCAAGGGTGTTGGAGCTAGAGTAATGCTCCCAATCTATGTTTGGGTAGTTGAAGTCGCCCAATATAATGGTGTTTGGAGAGACCTTCATATTTTCCAGTGTTCTCAGGAAGGCCGAGTAGGGTTCCTGGGTTTGGGAGGGTGGTCTGTAGCAGGCTATAAACTGGAAGGCAGTTTTACCCACTGTTAGTTGCACATGGATAGTCTCTGATGCTTCATGCTTTGCCACCAACCTAGAGGTGTGGGTATCTTTGATGAATATCGATACTCCCCCTTCTTTTGTGGTTCGGTCCAAGTTTTGGGGCCGAAAAGCATGGTATGAGGTATAACCTGGTAGTGCTGGGGTGCTTCCGGGAGTCCTGAACCAGGTTTCTGTTACTGCACAGATATCGATGTTCTCCATGCTAAGGAGAGTTTCGAGTGCGTGCATCTTGAGGTTTAGGCTTCTAGCATTGAGTAGCATTACTCTTAGTTTCTTATCCCTTGTGATACCTATGGAGGTGGGTTTGTCTTTTGAGCCTTGCCTAAAAAAGGCACTATGGGGGTAGCAAGAGCCTTTGCCAATATCCGAAAGCCCAGGCGTGACAGGTGCAAGCTGTCCCTAGCAAAGCATCGTGGCTTGTCGTGCATATCATCCCAAGCTGACAGGCATTGGATCCCCTTTGAATGACACCAATACTTAAGCAAATTGTTGAAATTGATCATCTTGTCTTCATATTGTGGCATCATTCTTGGTGAGGGTAAGATGCTACTCAAGATCAGGGTCATACCAGCCTGGGCTACATGCTCAGAGAGCTCCTCTATGTCTCTTTTCATGTAGTCCAGGGAGGTACGTCTCAGGTCATTCACACCAGCATGGACAATGACTGTGTCATATTTGTACTTGCCTTGGAGTGACCTGAGTGCTTGTGTTATCTGGCGGATCCTAGCGCCAGACAGGCTGCTCACCGTGACCTTATCCTTGTTCAGCCTGGTGAGCGGGACGTCAGTGTGCCTGACGATAGAGTCACCTATTACAAGTGTATCAGGTGTGTTGTTTAGCCTTAAGGGCTGTGACTGTTCGGCACACTGGCTTTGTGAGATATGTGTTGCACGTGTTTTGTTTTGGGGTAGCGGTTGCTTGGGTGTCTGCTTTGGAGGTCTCTGCTGCTTAGGCAGATCTTTATTTAGACCCTCCGAGTATGTTTTTGTGTGATTATGTGTTTGGTTTGCTGTTGTGGTAGGTCTATGTGAGACTGGAATTGTAGTGAGTGTGGTTTCCTTCTCCTCCTGACTGGTTATGCCAGTACTGAGTTGAGAGAGCTTAGCCTCCAGTTTGGCTATATGGTTGCATCTCTCACATGTGTTAGAATTTGTTGGGAGGAGGAGAGGGTTGTCTGTGTACATGAGGCAGTTGTAACACTGCCTCAAGATTCCCATATTCACCAGCTGGACCGGAGAGGAAATTGACAACTGACCTTTGAACATGCTAGAATAATATTGGGAATTCCTTTGCATGGTTTTCACCTGCAAATTAAGTAATTAGCATACAGGAGCTGTGTCCGTGCAGGAATAGTATTGGAGCGCTCGTGCGTGTCCCGGGAGCTCATTCCTGGATCGCTCCTCGGCCATATTGCGTGCAGCAGCTCTTGCACTATTCCTGCACACTGTGCAGAGCTTGCTGAATCCTGGGGACAGAGTTTATGAGGAACAGAATTCAAATATATGGTAAAAAACTGGATAGACTGTGAAAGCTGGACATTTGAGAGGTGTGCAGACAGCCTCCACAAAGTGTTAATGTACAAATTTACTTAAGACCGAATAACACATCTACATGATATATTCAAACCCAACTTAATATTAATGGAGCACTTTCATTTATATTTTTTATTATCCTTTATCATAATGGCCACAATGTCACTAAAACAGCCTTAAATAGTAAACCTAATCATATGATATTAAATGATCTTGTGATAACAAAAGCACCATAAAAAAAAAACATTAGAAATAACATTTTCAGATAATTATTTAACTCAATAAATCTAAAAAAAATCACAACTTCAGATCTACATAAAATTAGAAAAACAAGAAAACATTGAGGAATCCATAATATTTGTTTCTTGTGTTTATGACAATTAAAAAAGTAAATCAAGAGAAGTCTTAAATTATCTTAATTTAATTTCTGACTTAATGAAGTACAAAAATAATTGCATAAGGATGGTGCAAACAAATATAGGTGAAGATCCCAGCTTACATATAAAGAGGACAAATGTGATTTTGTCTCCATGTAGCAGTAACTCAAGCAACCATATTTATCTGCAAGGGTGATAGACTATGAAAATTGATACAGTGAAAAAATTAAATAACCTGATCATATCTTCTGCAAAAAGTATATTATGAAGTGACTAGCTGACATTAACCATGTTTGTAAAATCTTACATTTTCCTGTGCAGAAGATGGAGTCCCAGTGTTAGAAGTTCTGTTTGCTTATACAGATAAAGAGTAGCCTGACAGCTGTTAGTAAGGGTTTTAAGTATTAAGTGATTCGACAACTATGTAAAAACAGGCCATGCCAAGTGATAGTAAAGGGTTAAAAATAACAGTAATCAACTGAATGTAGCAAAAGTTCCCTAGACAGTACTGAGGATTGATATTAAATCTAATTACTGTTGTTCCTGTGGCAAAGCATATAAACTATATTTGTTTATGTTAAAAAAATAGGGCAGACACTTTACATTATGGGATTGCAGAAATACCACAGTTTAGCCTCTAGAAATGGATTTAGCTGCCCAGGTTTTACAGTAATCTTTACTGTGACAAAAAAATTGTACTACGTCCTAAAGGAAAAAATAACACCCTATCATAGGGTATAGTAGGGAAGATAGAAATGATGAGACACCTTTGGAAAGTAGATGGTATCTTTTCTATCTGCATACTGTTGATACACACGAGGGCAGAAAACTGATGAGTATAGCTGCAATAACTAAGAATAACACACATAACATAACACTGGAAAAACCTTTTAAGTAAAACTGCTGTCACTGGTTGGTAGACATTTCTCAGCAACAGGAATGTAACATTTGGATACGAATCCGGGATAGAGCTTCTGTGGCACATGGGTGCTTTAAATGCATTATAAAAGACATGAATAGTTTTGTCTAGTGGATATTTGGTTTGCTGAACTTAGATGTATTGTTATAGTGCTGTTTCTAGTGGTGTCTTCTTTAATGAGTCGCATATGTCAATAGGCAGTGAGCAGTGCTTCATTTAGTTCATATTAGTTTTTTGTGATAATGAATACCTTTGCATTGTAATTCTC